>NC_080162.1:60850379-61083233 GCF_950295315.1 Erinaceus europaeus
ATGATCCTTGTGTTTAACCAGGTGTGCCCCTGCCTGGCTTACTCTGATATATGGCCTATCCAGTCAGTAACCTCAATCTGCATAATAAAGGTCTTGTTAGCATATAATTAGACTGCAGTGTAGGTTAAATGACTTCTGTATTTTTTAAAAGACATTTATTTACACACAAGAAGAAAAAAAACTAGAACATTACTCTGATACGTGTGATGTTGGGGTTGGAACTCAGGACTTCATGTTTTTTTTTTTTTTCTTTTCCCTCCAGGGTTATTGCTGGGCTAGGTGCCTGCACCATGAATCCACCGTTCCTGGAGGCCATTTCCCCCCCTTTTTGTTGCCCTTGTTGTTGTAGCCTCGTTGTGGTTATTATTATTACCATTGTTGATGTTGTTCATTGTTGGATAGGACAGAGAGAAAAATGGAGAGAGGAGGGGAAGACAGAGAGGGGGAGAGAAAGATAAGACACCTGCAGACCCGCTTCACCACCCGTGAAGCGACTCCCCTGCAGGTGGGGAGCCGGGGGCTCGAACTGGGATCCTTACGCCAGTCCCTGCGCTTTGCGCCACATGCGTTTAACCCACTGCGCCACCGCCTGACCCCCAGGACTTCATGTTTTTAAGTCTAGTGCTCTAGCCACTATACCACCTCCTAGGCCACTGCATTTATTCATCTTGTTTATCTAGTAATAATTAAATAGATTCAATATTTTATATCCAAAGAAACACAAGAATTAACTAGTTATATGTTAAAATTGTAATTTGTATCACAGAAATACTATTCCTGACATCTGTAGGAAACTGAAAATTTGCCAAAGTTCAAATTTTGCATCTGGATAAGCTTAAGACCATTACCTTTATAATGTGATATAGACCAAGTACCAAGTATTGCTCTATTTGCTTTTTATTGTTGATTGACTCATAGATTATTATTATTTTTTTAATATTTATTTATTCCCTTTTGTTGCCCTTGTTTTTTATTGCTGTAGTTATTGATGTTGTCGTTATTGGATAGGACAGAGAGAAATGGAGAGAGGAGGGGAAGACAGAGGGGGAGAGAAAGACAGACACCTGCAGACCTGCCTTCACTGCCTGAGAAGCGACTCTCCTGCAGATGGGGAGCCAGGGGCTCGAACTGGGATCCTGCCTGTCCTTGTGCTTTGCGCCACATGCACTTAACCCGCTGCGTTACCATCTGACTCCCGACTCATAGATTATTTTTTAAGAATTGGAATCTGTTGCTAATATTTAAAAATTAGATTTATACAAATCTGAATTTCTAACTTCTCTTGGATTAGAAAAAAGTTATCTGGCTAAGAAGTGTACATTTTCTGAGGGCTGCATCCTGTTCCTTTGAATATAAGAAACTAAGTGACTAAGGCTATCACTCATTTAAGAAAAATGAGAATGAGAGCATGAACCAGAGCATCACTCTGACACATGTGATGGCAGGTTTTAGCTATTATGAATTGTGCTGCTATGAACATAGGAGTACACACCTCTTTTTGGTTGGGTGTTATGGAGTCCTTTGGGTATGACCCCAGGAAAGGATCATATGGAAGGTCCATGTCTAGCCTTCTGAGAGTTTTCCAGACTGTTCTCCACAGAGGCTGTACCAATGTACATTCCCACCAGCAATGTAAAAGGGTTCCTCTGTCCCCACATCCTCTCCAGCATTTGTTGCTGCTGTCCTTTTTGATGTATGCCATTCTTACAGGAGTGAGGTGCTATCTTAGTGTTGTCTTAATTTGCATTTCACTGACAATCAATGACCTAGAGCAGTTTTTCATATGTTTGTTAGCCTTTTGGATCTCCTCTGAGGTGAATGTTTTGTTCATATCCTCTTCCCATTTTTGGATGGGGTCATTTGCTTTTTTGGTGCTAAGTTTGCTGAGCTCTTTATATATTTTGGTGATTAGTTTCTTGTCTGATGTTTGGCATGTGAAGATCTTCTCCCATTCTGTGAGGGGTCTCTTTGTTTGTTTAATAGTTTCTTTGGATGTGCAGAAGCTTTTCAATTTGATATAGTCCTACTTGTTTGTTTCTGCTTTAGTCTTCCTTGTAATTGGGTTTGATTCATCAAAGATGTCCTTGAGGTATAGGTGGGAAACTGTTTTACCGATGTTTTCCTCTAAGTATTTGATTGTTTCTGGTCTGACATCCAGGTCTTTGATCAATTTGGAGTTGACTTTTGTTTCTGGTGAGATAAAGTGGTTCAATTTCATTCTTCTGCATGTTACAACCCAGTTTTTCCAGCAACATTTATTGAAGAGAGCCTCCTTTTTCCATTTAATCCTTTGGGCCCCCTTATCAAAGATCAGATGTCCATAGGTGAGGGGATTTATTTCTGGGCTTTCAATTCTGTTCCACTGGTCTGTGTGCCTATTTTTGTTCCAGTACCATGCTGTTTTGATGGTGATGGCTTTATAATATAGTTTAAGGTCTGGGAGTGTGATGCCTCCATTTCTGTTTCTTTTCCTCAAGATGATTTTGGCAATTCTAGGTGTTTTCAGGTTCCAAATAAATGATTGTAGTGTTTGTTCTATTCTCTTAAAGAAGCTTGGTGGAACTTTGATGGGTATTGCATTAAATTTGTATATGGCTCTGGGGAGAATATTCATTTTGATGATATTTATTCTTCCAATCCATGAGCATGGGATATCTTTCCATTTCTTGGTATCACTTTCTATTTCCTTGAGTAGCGACTCATAGTTTTCAGTATACAAGTCTTTCACTTCTTTGGTCAACTTTATTCCTAGGTATTTGATTGATTTTGCTGAAACTGTAAATGAGAGTGATTTCTGTATGTCTTCTTCTTCAGATTTAGTGTTTGCATAAAGAAATGCCACTGATTTTTGTACATTGATTTTGTAGCCTGATACCTTACTATATTGCCTAATAATTTCCAGTAGTTTTCTGCTGGATTCTTTAGGTTTTTCTATGTATACTATCATATCATCTGCAAATAGTGAGAGCTTGACTTCTTCCTTTCCAATCTGTATTCCTTTGATTTCTTTCTCTTGCCTGATTGCAATGGCAAGAACTTCCAATACTATGTTGAAGTATGGTGACAGTGGACAGCCCTGTCTAGTCCCCGATCTGAGGGGGAATGCTTTCAGCTTCTGTCCATTGAGTATGATGTTGGCTGTAGGTTTGCTATATATAGACTCCACTATCTTGAGGAATTTCCCATCTATTCCCATTTTTTGTAGAGTTTTGAGCATGAATGGGTGTTGGATTTTTTCAAAGGCTTTCTCTGCATCTATTGAGATAATCATGTGGTTTTTGGCTTTGCTTTTATTGATGTGGTGAATGACATTGATTGACTTACCGATGTTGAACCAGCCTTGCATTCCTGGGATGAAGCCCACTTGGTCGTGATGAACAATCTTTTTGATATGTTGCTGTATCCGGTTGGCCAAGATCTTGTTTAATATTTTGGCATCTATGTTCATCAGAGATATTGGTCTTTAGTTTTCCTTTTTTCTTCTGTCCCTATCAGCTTTTGGTATCAGGGTGATGTTGGCTTCATAGAAGGTAGAAGGGAGTATTCCTGTTTCTTCAATCTTATGGAAAAGCTTAAGAAGTATGGGTACTGTTTCCTGAAAGTTTTCTAGAATTCGTTTGTGAAGCCATCTGGTCCAGGACTTTTGCTGTTGGGGAGGTTCTTTTTTTTTTAATTTTTTATTTAAGAAAGGATTAATGAACAAAAACATAAGGTAGGAGGGGTACAACTCCACACAATTCCCACCACCCATTCTCCATAACCCACCCCCTCCCATGATAGCTTTCCCATTCTCTAGCCCTCTGGGAGCATGGAACCAGGGTCATTGAGGGTTGCAGAAGGTAGAAGTTCTGGCTTCTGTAATTGCTTCCCCGCTGAACATGGGCGTTGACTGGTTGGTCCATACTCCCAGTCTGCCTCTCTCTTTCCCTAGTAAGGTGTGTCTCTGGGGAAGCAGAGCTCCAGGACACATTGGTGGGGTCTTCAATCCAGAGAAGCCTGGCCAGCATCCTGGTGGCATCTGGAACCTGGTGATTGAAAAGAGAGTTAACATACGAAGCCAAACAAATTGTTGAGCAATCATGGATCCCAAGCTTGGAATAGTGGAGAGGAAGTTTTAGGGAGGTACTCACTGCAAACTCTAATGTACTTCTGCTTTCAGGTATATATTTTGCAGTAGTTTATGGATACGTGTGCACATAAGCTTTCTCTCACAGAAACTGGTGTATATCTAGGTTATGGGACTTTGTTAGAAAGTGAACTACCTGAGATGAAATTAGAGTGTACTATAAAAGGAAAGGTCTCACCCGAGTAATGAAGCTGAAGGGTTGTCATTCCACATGTGAAGTCTCTGGACACAGTCTGAGGTGAAGCATGTTGAGGTGGCAATCGTTGCGTTGGTTAGGTTGTGATCGGCAGATGCAATATTATTTGGTTTGGATTGGGAGATGCATACGGGAAAGTGGGCCCTGTCCAAGGGTTCCAGGACTGGGGGAAGTAGGGGCTCTATAGTGGAGATGTGAGGTTCCTGCTGTCTTAGGGTTCAAAAAGACAATCGATAGTTAATGTTATCATCACATTATTTGTTAATTGGGTTAACTTTGAAAAGTCCTTTTGTTATGGTTTGCTGTACAGTATCCAGTATCTTGTATATAGCTGTGCTATTGGATGCTTCTAATCTACTTGGTCTATGCTTTTGAGAGAGTCCGCATTCAAATACACAGCCTATATATTAAAAGGATTCAGTTTGTGTTTTGAGAAACTTTGAGACATACAACTGCTTTTCCCCCTCTTACATTAATTAACTACTGATTTATATGTCTACATTTTGCTAGGAGTGTACATAAACACCATTTTCACCACCAAAAGACTGTGTCCCATCCCTCCCACCCATTCCCACCCCCCACTGGCCCAGGAAGCTGCATGTCTACCCCTCACCATAGGGTTTTTACTTTGGTGCCCTACTTACAATTTGATCAGGTCCTGCTCTTAGTTCAGATCTTCTTACTCAACTTCTGTTGATGAGTGGGATCATCCCATACTCATCTTTATCTTTCTGACTTAGTTCACTTAACATAATTCCTTCTAGCTCTGTCCAAGATGGGTCAGAGAAGGTGGGTTCATTGTTCTTGATAGCTGCATAGTATTCCATTGTGTATATATACCACAGCTTTCTCAGCCACTCATTTGTTGTTGGGCACTTGGGTTGCTTCCAGGTTTTAGCTATTATGAATTGTGCTGCTATGAACATAGGAGTACACACCTCTTTTTGGTTGGGTGTTATGGAGTCTTTGTGGTATAACCCCAGGAGAGGAATTACTGGATCATATGGAAGGTCCATGTGTAGCCTTCTGAGAGTTTTCCAGACTGCTCTCCACAGAGGCTGTACCAATTTACATTCCCACCAGCAATGTAAAAGGGTTCCTCTGTCCCCACATCCTCTCCAGCATTTGTTGCTGCTGTCCTTTTTGATGTATGCCATTCTTACAGGAGTGAGGTGGTATCTTTGGGGAGGTTCTTAATAACGGTTTCAATTTCTTTGTCTGTGATTAGTGCATTTAGATTTTGTAGTTCTTCTTGGTTCAGTTGTGGAAGGGCATATGCTTCTAGGAATTGTTCCATTTCTTCCAGATTCTCTAGCTTGGTGATGTATAGTTCTTTATAGAAGTTTCACAGGATTCTCTGGATATCTGTGGTGTCAGTTGTGATATCTCCTCCATCGTTTACAATTCTATTTATTTGAGTCTTCTCTCTTTTTTGTTTGGTGAGTCTGGCTAGGGGTTTGTCAATTTTGTTTAATCATTTAAATAACCAACATTTGGCTTCATTGATCTTGTATGTTTCTTTTATTTTCGATGTTGTTTATTTCTGCTCTAATTTTAGTGATTTCTGTCCTTCTGGTTGCTTTAGGGTTCCTTTGTTCCTCTTCCTCTAAGTCCTTGAGGTGTGCAGTAAGGTCGTTCATTTGAGCTTTTTCTTGGTGTTTAATATGTGATTGTATGGCTATAATTTTCCCTCTCAGTACTGCTTTAGCTGTGTCCCAAATATTTTGATAGGTTGTGTCTTCATTTTCATTTGTTTCCAGGAACATTTGAATTTCCTGCTTGAGTGAGTCTGTGACCCTGTGGTTCTTAAGGAGTATGTTGTTTAGTTTCCAAATTCTGTGACTTTTAATAATTGTCTGTCTGTTTTTAAATGTCAGTTTTACTCCACTGTGGTCTGAGAAGATACTTGGGATGATTTCGATGCTCTTGAATTTATTGATGCTGTCTTTGTGGCCTAACATGTGGTCTATCCTTGAGTATGTGTTATGTGGATTTCAAAAGAAGGTGTATTCCAGTTTTTTGGGGTCAAGGACTCTGAAAATGTCCAAGAGGTCTAGTCTGTCAATCTCTTCATTCAATTCTCTTGTATCTTTGTTGATTCTCTGCTTTGTTGATCTGTCTAAGTGTGAGAATGGGGTATTGAAGTCTCCCACTATTATTGTATTACTATTGATGTATTTTTGAAATTCTTTCAGTAAGTGCTTGACGTATTTAGATGGTCCCTCATTGGGTGCATAGATGTTAATAATTGTTAAGTCTTCTTGGCTGATTGATCCTCTAATCATTATGCAATGTCCTTGCCCATCTTTTATTACTTTATTTAATGTAAAATCTATTGTGTCTGAGATGAGAATGGTTGTACCTGCCTTTTTTTGTGGTCCGTTAGCCTGTATGATAGTTTTCCATCCTTTCACTTTAAGTCTGTGTTTATCTTGTTGTGTCAGATGGGATTCTTGCAAGCAGCATATGGTTGGGTTATGTTTTCTGATCCATCCCCCCATTCTGTGCCTTTTGATGGGTGAGTTTAAGCCATTGACATTTATTGATATTATGGATTTAATGTATTGTAGTGCCATTGTTCAACAAATTTTTGTTTGCTCTGATATATTGCAAGTATTATAGTGATGTTCTTGTTTGTAAGAGGTCTTTTAGAACCTCTTTCAGGGCCGGTGGTGATGGTTGCCTCCTTTAACTGCTGTTTGTCTAAGAAGGTTTTGATCCCTCCATCTAGTTTGAATGAAAGTCTAGCAGGATATATTATCCTTGGTTGAAACCCTTTTTCATTCAGGGCTCGATAGCTATCTTGCCATTCTCTTCTGGCTTTTAGAGTTTGAGTGGAGAAGTCTGCAGATAATCTTATGGGTTTTCCCTTGTATGTGACTTTTTGTTTCTCTCTTGCAGCCTTTAGGATCCTTTCTTTATCCTTACTTCTTCTCATTGTGACTATGATGTGTCTTGGTGTCTTCAGGTCTGGGTTGATTCTGTTTGGAACTCTCTGGGCCTCTTGAATCTTGATGTCCTTTCTGTTATTCAGGTCTGGGAAGTTTTCTTCTATTATTTCCTCTAGAATGTTTGCTTCCCCTTCCTCTCTTTCTTCCTCTGGCAGGCCAATTATACAAATGTTACTTATTTTGAGATCATCCCACATGTCTCTGTTGTTGTTTTCAGTGTCTCTCAATCTCTTTTTGAGCTCTTTCACCTTTTTTTTAGTTTTCTCTAATTCATCCTCTGTCTGACTAATTCTGTTCAGCTATTTCAGTTCTCTAATTGCCTTAAGATAATCAGTATTTTTCTTGGGGATCTCAACTGTTGTTTCCCTAATACTGCCATTCCTTTCCTCCAATGGTGTTTTCATTCCTGTGATTAATAAGTTTATTATTGCTTGCATACTTTTCTTATCTATGGTTACTTCTGGTTGACTTGTAGTTTCTTAGTTTCTTCTGGGCTCTTGTCTTCATTCATTGGAGTAGCAGTTTTATTTGTTTTTGATCTACACATTTTTTTGATTTATGTGTTTCTTTTTTTATCCTCTGTTGTTCCTCAGTTGTTGTGTTTTGAGTACAAGCAGCACTGTACTAAATACCTTTATGAGAATTGCACTTACCAACCTCAGGAATTACAATAGCAATTGAAGCAAGTATTGAAGCAGTTTAATCACTACCAGTTAGCCCAACAATGTCTCCAGTCTGTGAAAAAATAGTAACCAAATCCCAGTGAAGAAGAAAGAGAAAAGAAAGAAGGGATAGCAAGAATAGACAGTTATGCAAATCTACTATCCACTGTATATTCTAGGGGTAACAAAAGGGGAAAGGGAAGTAGAGCAGAGATACACACATAGAGAGTCCACTCTGAGTCAGATTTCTTCCCCAAAATAATTCACAAATTCAGAAAGGCAAACAAGAAGGAAGAAGTGTATGACGAGATTAAATAAAAATAAAAAAAAAAGAAACGAGAGAGAAAAGAGAAAAGATAAAAAAGAGCTGTAATTAAAGAGCAGTGAAAGGAAAGTTTTTTTTATTACTTTATTTTTAATTTAATTTAATTTAATTTTTTTTTAATTAGCTAGGAGGAGGAAGGGGCGAGTCTGTAGAGGACGTAGGAGTAACGAGACAAGTTCCTTACACAATAGATAAGATGCCCACTACCCTAGCAATGAAAGATTCCCTAAGAGTTAATTCTGATCAACCTAAAGGGGGGGAAGATATATGCCTTTATATAATATTAATAATAAAATAGAGCAGGGTAAAAAAAAAAACCTGTCCCAGATTACCTCAAACCTCCTGAGCAGAGGCAGCTGATTGTTAAGAAAGGAAAAAAACAAAACAAAACAAAACAAAAAACAACTTCATGACCAGACAAGGATTGCTGAAATACACAGTTATGCAAATCTACTATCCACTGTATATTCTAGGCGTAGCTAAAGGAGAAAGGGAAGTTGAGCAGCTCGCAGTGAGAGTCTACTCTGAGTCAGAATTCTTCCCCAAAATAATTCACAAACGTGTATCAGTGAATTCAGTGAAAGCACACTGTTTGGTAGTGTGGGGGTTGGGGCCTGTGGCTTTGGAAGCTGTAGGATTAAGGAAGAAAGGATGACAAGAATGAGAAAAAGAAAAAAAAGAAAGAGAGAAAAAAAAGATAAGAAAAAGAACAGTAATAAAAGAGCAGTGAAAAGAAAGAGTTTTTCTTTTGTTTATTTTTTATTATTTAATTAGCTATGCGGGGGTGGAGGGGTGGGGTGGGGGGGTTGGCTACTTAGAAAGAAAAAAGGCCAGAGGTTTCAGAAGGGAGTAGACTTAGAATGAATGATACTCCCTGGTGGGACAGGAATCTTGGTAAAGAAAGAAGCTCAGCAGGGGAGACTGCTAGGACCTGGTCCTGAGGGACTGATTATGGGGTGGGAGGGGGGGAGGTGCGCTTTGGGAATAATTATTTATTTATTTATTTTTTATTTTATTTTATTTTTTTAAAATTTTTTATTTAAGAAAGGATTAGTGAACAAAAACATAAGGTAGAAGGGGTACAACTCCACACAATTCCCACCACCCAATCCCCATAATCCCCCCCCTCCCATGGTAGCTTTCCCATTCTCTAGCCCTCTGGGAGCATGGACCCAGGGTTGTTGAGGGTTGCAGAAGGTAGAAGGTCTGGCTTCTGTAAATTATATAATAATAATTTATAAATTATTATATAATAATAATTTAAAAGAAAACAATTTTTTTCCCTTTTTTTCTACTCTATTTTTTAACCCAAATTAATTTATAGTCACCTCCTTGGTGTCACAGCTAGGACCCCTTATTGACTGGCCTACTAAAGGCATTAAATCCTACTGTTTCAAGACGATTTGGTCAGAGCTCAAGCCACTAGCAGCTTCTCAGTCCGCCGTCTTCCGGGAACCCCCCTCTCTCTTTTTCTGTCTTCCTGTCCCCTCTCAATTTCTCTCTTTCTATCCAATAATAAGTAAATAAAAATATTAAAAAAATAAAAATTCAATTGGCCTTTGTGTGTTAACTTAATATTTGGGAAAAGAGCTTCAAATCAAACTGCAGACCATTTGTTGTTGCTGGGACCTAATCATTGCAGGCCGTCCTTTTCAGATAGAGAGGCGGCATCCATTTATATATCTTTTTAAAAAAAATTTTATTTATAAAAAGGAATATTGACTACACCATAGGATAAGAGGGGCACAACTTCACACAATTCCTACCACCAGATCTCCATTTTCCATCGCCTCCCCTGATAACTTTCCTATTCTTTAACCCTCTGGGAGTATGGACCCAACGTCACTGTGGGATGCAGAAGGTTGAAGGTCTGGCTTCTGTAATTGCAGGTCAATCCATACTCCCAGCCTGCCTCTCTCTTTCCATAGTGGGGAAGGGCTCTGGGAAGTGGAGCTCCAGGACACACTGGTAGGGTTGTCTGTCCAGGGAAGTCTGCTCAGCATCATGCTAGCATCTGGAACCTGTTGGCAGAAAAGAGAGTTAACATATAAAGCCACAAAAATTGTTGACCAATCATGGACCTAAAGGCTGCAATAGTGCAGATGAAGGGTTGGGGGGCCCTCCATTTTGTAGATAGCTAGTAAGCATATTTTAGTTATATTCCAAAGGGCCTGTAGCTATACTAGTGTTTTTTGGTTTTTTTTCCCCCTGAGCCTGAAATATGATATGATGGTTGATCCAAGTTATTGTGTGGGGAGATGATGTCATGGTTGGAAAAAGGACCAGAAAGCAGGATCAGGGAAGAGAGTAGCTCCCTAATATTGGAAAGGGGTATAAATATTGTTGACTGTAAACCCCATTGATTTGATTTGGTCTGGGACTCATATTCAGCTTAGGAACCTATGTGACCTCTGCATCCCTGTAGATCTGAGCTCACATTCTGTGGTCATGAGTAGGAACATTCCAAGCTGCCCCAATATCAGGACCCATCTGCCTCAGGTGTAGCATAGAGTATGTTGTCCAGCCTCCCTTCGGAGGATGGAACATTCTCTACCATTGTTGATCCAAGTTGAGGGCAAGGTCCTATAGGGGCCCACAAAAGGGTCTGTTTTGTTGTTCCTGATAGAAATGACTGATAACAATGGAAAGAAGGATTTATTTGCAGTCTAGGCCCATCATGTCTGTTTGGGAATCTCAGGACTCCCCTATTAGGGTCCCAGCTGATGGGGTAGCCTGATAGTGACTAAAGAGTCATCGTTAAAGTATGCCAGTCTCTTGCCCTTATTCAACTTTTGCAGTCCTTGCTTTAATAAGGTTAGCTTTGGAGTGAGTGAGAGAACTATAATAGGAAGTAGGTGAGGATGGTATCTAAGTCTAAGTGGACACTATTTCATTATGAACTTGCTACTGACTCACTGTAGACTATTATATATTTCTGTTTTCAGGTATATATTTTGCCCTAATTTATGTTTACATGTGAACATATGCTCTATCTTACGGGACATGGTCTATATCTAGGTTTTGGAACTTTGTTAGGAAATGAACCTCTTGCCATAATTTCATAGGAATTAGAGAATCCTATGAAAGGAAAGGTCTCACCTGACTAATGAGGGTGAAGGGTTGGCATTCCATACCTGATATCTCTGGACATAGTATGTAGTGAAGCATGTTGAGGTGGTAACAGTTGCCTTGATTAAGTTGGGATTGGTGGATACAATATCATTTGGTATGAATTGAATGAAGCATGCAGAAAAGTGAGCCCCACCCAAGAGGGTTCCAGGACTGGGAGAAGTAGAGGCACTATAGAGGAAGCGGACGGTTCCTGCTGTCTTAGGGTTTAAGAAGGCAATAGATAGTTATTGCTATAATCACATTTTTTGGCAATTGGGTTAACTTTGAAAAATCCCTTTGTTAGGATTTGCTGTATCATACACATCACCATAATTTATATCCTTTGACATTATTTGTATATAGCTGTGCCATTGGTTGCTTCTGTTTGTGCTTTAAAACGTTTGATACGTTGAATCAATTTTTCCTCTCTCATATTAAGTAGTGATTTATATGACTACAGATTGATAGGAGTGTACATGAACTCCATTCCCAATACCAAAAGACTGAGTCCCATCTCAGCCCCCTTCCCGGTAAGGCTGAACATCCACCCTCACCCTTAACCCAGGATTTTTACTTTGGTGCCCTACTCCAAATTTAGTCAAATCCTGCTTTGAGTTTCCCTTTCTATTATTCTTTCCCTTTAAATATCTTTTAAGAAATGTCTCTAACTTTTTTTTTACCGAAGCTCTGCTCAGCTCTGGCTTATGGTTGTGTGGGGGATTGCAACTGGGACTTTGGAACCTCACGTATGAGAGTCTCTTTGCATAAACATTATGCTACCTATCTTCACCCAATAAATATCTTTGAATCTTTGACCATTTTTCATTTGGGTTGTTGTTATGGTTGTTAATGTAAACTATATGAATTCTTCATATATCCTAAGGTACTAGACTACTACTCCATTAGCATTTCTCTGAGAGTCTCATAATTTCACTGAAATTATGTTAAAGCAAGCACTTCCAAGGAAAACGAGTTGTAACTACTTCTGTGGTCTTGTCTCTCCCCTTTGACCTTCTGACTAAACCCGCTATCTTTTGTCCTGTTTTTCTTTTTTATATATAATTTAAAAATGATTGTATTATTTATTAAATAGCAGTAGAGAAAAATTTAATGGGGAAGGGTAGATAGACAGATAGACATCTGCAACCCTGCTTCACCACTTGGGAAGTTTTCCCCTACAGGTGACGACTGGGGACTTGAACCAGTACTTAGGCATTGTAACATGTGCACTTAACCAGGTGCACCACCACCTGGCCCTGGATTTTGTTTTCTACCAGATTTACTGTTATCTTTTGTGCTACTTAATTAATTTTTATTTCTTATCCCCCCTCTTAGAAATAAGTAAGATTCCATGAATGCAAAAATATTCTTCTTTTTTAATGAGTGCTTTTATCTCCTGTAGCTTAGGTCAGTGGTAGAGAAAATTTAGCCTACAGGCTGTATAATCCTTTGGTCTGGCCTTGCCTTGCCAAGGCAACCTTGGACAGATGTGAAGTTCTATAAATCTTGGAACTTTTTTTCATAGCAAACGTAAATGCTAATTTAAAAAATATTTATTTTATTTGATGAGAGCGATACAGAGAGGAAGACACAGAGAAAAACCAGAGCACTGCTGAGCTCTGGGTTGTGGTAGTACTGGGGATGGAACCTGGCATCTAAGAATGAAAGTCTTTTGCAGAACCATTCATTATGCTGTTTCTTCAACTGAAATGCTAATTAAAAAATATTTATTTTATTTTAGTGAGAGAGATAGAGAGATAGACACAGACAGAAAAACCATAGCGCTGTTTACCTCTGGCTTATGGTATAGCTGGGGACTGACCCTGGGGCCTCAGAACCTCAGGAATGCTTTCTTTTTTTTTTTTTTTTGTATAACCATTATGCTGTCTTCCTAACCCTAAATACTAATTTTTGTGTTGATAAATTTGTATAACCCATGAGTAATACCATAAAGACTGAAATGGTTCTTGGTAGGATAAAGATTCCCCACCACTGGTTTAGGCCACAGGTTAGCAAACTATTCTGAACACCAAATCTAGAATACTGTTTTTGAATAACTGTGTACTCAAAGAGGGTTTTACTTTAAAAAAAATTATTAGTGATTTAATAATAATTAACAAGATTGTAAGATAACAGGAGTACAACTCTTTTAAGTTTTTATTTGTTAGTAATAGTTTGGTACAAAATTGTAAGATTACAATGTATAGTTCCACACCACACCCACCACCAAAATTATGCAACCCTACCCTCCAAACTCACAAAGATAACCACCGTAGTTCTCAAAAGTATTACAGTTTGCTTGCTTCTGTTTTGTTTGGATTTTTTTGGGGGGCAAGTTTATGTAAATAAGATCTCTAGATTCTACATATGAATGAAACCATTTGGTAGTTGTCTTTCATATCTTTATTTTGCCAAGCATAATCACTTCCAGCTCCATCCATTTTGTCTCAAAGGACACAGTATCATTTTTTTTTGACTGCACACTAGTATTCCATGTATTATATATCCCATAACTTCTTTAAAAAATTTTTTTTATTTGTTATTGGATAGAGACAGAGAATTTGAGAGAAAGGAGAGATAGAGAGGAAGAGAGATGGAGAGACACCTGCAGACCTGCTTCAATGCCTATGAGATGACTCCCCTGCAGATGGGGAGCCGGGGGCTCGAACCGGGATCCTAACTGGTCCTTGTGCTTTGCACCACCTGCACTTAACCCACTGCGCTACCGCCCAACTCCCTATCCCATAACTTCTTTAGCCAGTCATGTGTTGAGGGACATTTAGGCTGCTTCCACTTTTTGGTAGTTGTGAATAATACAGCTATGAACATAGGGGTGTATATGTCCCCTCGAGTTAGTGCTTGAGTGTCCATTGGATAAATGCCTAAGAGTGGTATTGCTGGGTCACAAGGTAATTCCATTTTTATTTATTTCAGGATTATCCATATAATCTTCCTAAGGGACTGTACTAGTTTGCATAACTGAAGTGAAACAGTTGCCTTTTCTCCAGCCTCTCCAATACCTATCCTTTCCTGGTCTGTTGATGTAAGCCCTTGTCTCAGGTGTGAATTCGTACCTCAATTTAGTTTTTAATTTGTATTTATCTTTTTTTTAATTTATTTTTTATTTAAGAAAGGATAAATTAACAAAACCATAGGGTAGAAGGTGTACAACTCCACACAATTCCCACCACCCAGTCTCCATAGCCCATCCCCTCCCCTCATAGCTTTCCCATCCTCTATCCCTCTGGGAGCATGGACCCAGGGTCATTGTGGGTTACAAAAGGTGGAAGGTCTGGCTTCTGTAATTGCTTCCCCACTGAACATGAACATGACTGGTCGGTCCATACTCCCAGTCTGCCTCTCTCTTTCCCTAGTAGGGTGGGTCTCTGGGGAAGCGGAGCTCCAGGGCACATTGGTGGGGTCTTCAGTCCAGGGAAGCCTGGCCGGCATCCTGATGGCATCTGGAACCTGGTGGCTGAAAAGAGAGTTAACATACAAAGCCAAACAAATTGTTGAGCAATCATGGACCCAAAGCTTGCAGTAGTGGAGAGGAAGTGTTAGGGGGGTACTCCCTGTAAACTCTAGTGTACTTCTGCTTTCAGGTATATATTTTGCACTAGTTCATGGATACGTTTGAACATATGCTCTCTCTCACAGAAACTGGTGTATATCTAGGTTATGGGACTTTGTTAGAAAGTGATCCACCTGGGATAGAATTAGAGAATACTATGAAAGGAAAAGTCTCACCTGAGTAATGAAGCTGAAGGGTTGTCATTCCACATGTGAAGTCTCTGGACACAGTCTGAACTGAAGCATGTTGAGGTGGCAATTGTTGTGTTGATTAGGTTGCGATCGGCAGATGTAATATTATTTGATATGGATTGGGAGAGGCATGTGGGAAAGTGGGTCCTATCCTAAGGTTCCAGGACTGGGGGGAAATATAGGCTCTATAGTGGAGATGTGAGGTTCCTGCTGTCTTAGGGTTCAAAAAGACAATGGATAGTTAATGTTATCATCACATTATTTGGTAATTAGGTTAACTTTGAAAAGTCCTTTTGTTAGAGTTTGCTGTATAGTACCCAGTGTCTTGTATGTAGCTGTGCCATTGGTTGCTTCTGATCTACTTGGTCTAGGCGTTTCCAGTCGATGTGTTCGGAGCTCAAGCAACTAGCAGTTTCTCATTCCGCCATCTTCCGGAATCCAGTTTGCATTTCTCTAATGGTCAGTGTAGTGGAGCATTTCTTTATGTGTCTATGGGCCATGTTCATCTCATCTTTAGAAAACTACCTATTTAGTTCTTTGACTCGCTTTTTTATTGGGTTATTTTTGCTTTTTTTGTAAATTTACCTACAAAAATCTTTTTTTTTTTTCTGGTTACTATTGTTATTTAATTATCTTTTTTTTAAAAAATTTTTTTTAATTTAAGAAAGGATTAATTAACAAAACCATAGGGTAGGAGGGGTACAACTCCACACAATTCCCACCGCCCAGTCTCCATATCCCACCCCCTCCCCAGTAGCTTTCCCATTTTCTATCCCTCTGGGAGCATGGACCCAGGGTCATTGAGGGTTGCAGAAGGTAGAAGGTCTGGCTTCTGTAATTGCTTCCCCGCTGAACATGGGCGTTGACTGGTCGGTCCATACTCCCAGTCTGCCTCTCTCTTTCCCTAGTAGGGTGGGTCTCTGGGGAAGCGGAGCTCCAGGGCACATTGGTGGGGTCTTCAATCCAGGGAAGCCTGGCTAGCATCCTGATGGCATCTGGAACCTGGTGGCTGAAAAGAGAGTTAACATACAAAGCCAAACAAATTGATGAGCAATCATGGACCCAAAGCTTGGAATAGTGGAGAGGAAGTGTTAGGGAGGGTACTCACTGCAAACTCTAGTATACTTCTGCTTTCTTACTTTGCTACCATACTCCAAACTCAGTCAGTTTTCTGCTTTGCGTTTCTACTTCTTCTTCTTTTTTTTTTTACATGCATAATATTCCCCAGATTCCCATTTAACAATACAACCCCCACTATTTCATTCATCATTTTTCATGGACCTGTATTCTCCCCACCCACCCACCCACCCACCCCAGAGTCTTTTACTTTGGTGTAATACTCCAATTCCATTTCAGGTTCGACTTGTGTTTTCTTTTCTAATCTTGTTTTTCAACTTCGGCCTGAGAGTGAGGTCATCCCGTATTCATCCTTACAAGAATCTTTTTCAAGTTGGCTTTGGTTCACCAACATTGGACTGTGTTCTTGTATTTTGCTATCCCCTTTCTTGTGTCTATTTTTCTTAGTTCTTGTGTTTCTGATTCTATTCTAATACTTATAATCACATTAAAAGTTGGGATTACTTTGCCTCTTCATTTCATGTTGGACTCCACACAGAAATTCTTGGAAGGGAGGGTTGGTAGTGGCAAATTTCTTCAATTTATGAATGTTTGCAAAGATCTTTACTTCTCCTTTATATTTGATGGAAAAGTTAGCAGGGTATAGAATTCATGGTTGGCAGTTCTTATCTTTTAATGCTTTGAATATGGCATTCCACTCCCTTCTTGCCTCTAGGGTTTATGATGAAAAATCTGATGAAAATATGATGGCTCTGCCTTTGTATGTGGCTTTCTTCCTTTCACTGGCAGCCTGCAGTATTTTTTTCCTTGCCCCTGGTTTTGGATAGTTTCACAATAATGTGTCTTGATGTGTGTCATTTTAGATTCAAAAATCTAGATGTGTGTTCACATTCTTGGATTTCTATATTTTGAACATTGCTCAGGTATGGAAAATTATGTTAAATTCCCTTTTTTTTCCTGTTAGATTTTCTTTGAATATGTTCTGTACTCCTCTTTCTCTTCTTCATCAGTGATCCCAGTAACTCTGATGTTTGTCTTGCTGATGGAGTCTGCTGTTTCATTGAGAAGTGCTTCATTTTTCCTAAACCATTCCTCCCCAAGAATTTTAAATTTACCAAGTGTGGTAGATGCACCTTCTAGTATTGATATGTTTGTTTTTTTAAATTTTTTCCCCCTTTAGTCCCTTGTTGTTTATCATTGTTGTTGTTATTGTTGTTGTTGGATAGGACAGAAAGTAATGGAGAGAGGAAGAGAAGACAGAGAGGGGAGAGAAAGACACGTTTAGACCTGCTTCACTGCCTGTGAAGCAAACTCCTAGCAGGCTGGGAGCTTGGGGTTTGAACCAGGATTCTTGCACTTCAGGCCATGTGTGCTTAACCCGCTGCACCACTGCCCAGCTCCCGTATTGATATATTTTCTTTTCCACTTGGCTAAGTCTAAGTTCTGTTTGGAGGTTGTTTTTTTTTTTTTTTTTTTGCAGCCCCCCCCCCCATATTTTGTAATATGACTGTTAGTTCTTGAACTGATTTCAAAGTGAGTTTTCTGAACTTCATCTCATTTTTTTCCCCTTGATCTGTGCCTGTTTTTGTTATTTGGAGTTTTTGTCATTGCTGTCTGTATATTTGTTTCCTTATTTAGTGTGGATTTTGTTGTTGTGCCAGCAGATGGTGCTGTGGCTAAAGTGTTTCATTTCTTTCTTTATATATCTTGGTGGAGAAGGGGAGATTTTATCCTTAGTCACCAGTCTGGTTCTGTGATCTTGGTATCAATATAGGGGGAACAGCAATGGAGACTCAACATGTCACAGTTGTAAGTTGATGAGTTTTTAGGTTTTTTTTTCTTTCTTTTTCTTTTTTAATAGTGATTTTGTTGCTAAAACTCTTACCTGGAAGTTGTGTCTCAGCTGCCAATCTAATTTGGAGCCTGCTGCCTCTGAGCACAGGTTTTTAGTCCTGGGAATCATTCATGCACTTCCTTTCTGTCCTCAAACCAAATGTGTCTTGTACTCACCTGTCACTTAGGTGATTTTCTTTCTCCCTTCCTTCCTTCATTTCTCTTTCTTTTAAACTGTTATTTCTTTAACTCAGATGCCAAAGTGGTGAGTTTCACTGCCAAACTCTCAAGTCTGGCTCCAGCTGTCCCTGAGTACAGCCTTTTAGTCTCAGGAATCTTTCCCTCACCCCCTTTCTGTCCATGAGCCACACGTGCTTGTATTCACCCATGACTTGGTGAGGTTTTGAAGAAATTCTGGTTGTATTTTGTTTAGTTTACAGGTGATTTTTGTTGCTTTTCTAGTTGATCAGGGAGACCAAATCTTGGCTGCTGCTACACAATAGCCACACCTCTGGATGCCCCAGCTTCTCTATTCTTCATTCCTCTGGGAGTATGGACCAAAGTTCTTTACTTTTTAAAGTGATTAGAAAACAGTGAAGGAAGAGTAATGTTTGATGACATAAGCAAATTATGTAAATCCTAGTCTCAGTGTCTATAAAAGAAATTTTACTGGAGCACAGCCATTTGTATATTTTTTTCTGGCTACTTTCATGCTATAAGATAGAGTTAAATACTTGTAGCACTGCCTGTGTGGCCCACAAATTCTGAAATATATAATAGCCATAATTCTTTACAGGAAAAACTTGCCTGGCACGTAGGTGTTCCCATAAATACCTATGGAATGAATGAATTTTAACCTGTACTACTGCAGATGAATCTACATAGGAAATCTTTTAATAATCCAGTTTTTGAAAATTTGAGCTTAATTGACTGCTAAAGGAAAAAAAAACCCAATTGTTTATTTTTTGGGGGGTGGTTGTCGTCAGTAATATATTTTCATTGGTATTCACTCATCTATTCATCCTTATATTGAGGATTAATGATGAAATACCAGGGAATTTGTAATTTTTATGACAGTGTTAGGTAAGATAGAAGTATTGCACAGGTTGTTACCAGTGTGAAATTGAAAAAGACTATGATGACATGAAATTTATATTCTGTTTTTTTTTAAAGACTTTATGAGAAAGATAGGAGGAGAGAGAAAGAATTTTTTTTTTTACCTCATGTAAGAAAGGGTTCAATAATTAGATTATTTCAAATAATAATGTTTTCTCCTTATCAGCTCTCCCTTTCTAAAGCCTATTAATAAAGTCAGTAATTACAGTGATTTTGATATACTTAATTTTGAATAAGCGTTATTGCTTATTTTCTGGTTTGTTCATCTGACGATGTTTGTTGATTTGTATTTGAATAGCAGGTTATGAATACCAACATAATGCTAATTTCCAGTAAATGTCTATCTTTTTTGTAAAGGAAGATTGGAAATTAGATGAACATAGGTTATTTTATATAAAAATAATTTTATAATGTGTCAGTATAGTTCTTGTATAACATTTTAAGGCTAAATTGTTTGCATCTGTAAGAGTTGTTACTAGAGGTCTCATGATAGATCCCTGGAGGCATAGTACATCCCATATATTTTTTATTTTATTTTATGCTCACAGCAAAGGTCGTAAAATGGGAATACAGGTTGTAGTTTATAGTGAAGGAGTAATTCTTTGCAGATCTTTGTCTTGGCTTGGTATTTCCAATTTATGGTTGGGTGTAGCTCCTGCTTTGTCTCTTGGCTTTCTTTTGGCTGAACCAGGGAGCAAAGGGACGGTGCTGCTACTGCTTTTTGGATTTATTTATTTATTTATTTATTTATTTTGAGAGAAATGGAGAGAGGAGGGGAAGACATAGAGGGGGGAGAGAAAGACACTTGCATACCTGCTTCACTGCTTGTGAAGTGACCCCCTGCAGGTGGGGAGCTTGGGCTCGAACCTGGATCCTTAAGCCGGTCCTTGCGCTTTGTGCCACGTGTGCTTAACCCGCTGTGCCACCATCCAACTCCTGAATTTTATTTTATTTATCAGAGCACTGCTCAGTTTTGGTTTATGGTGGTGTGGGGGATTGAACCTGGGACTTTGGAGCCTCAGGCTTGAGAGTCTGTTTGCATAACCATAATGTTATCCACCCCCTATTTTATTTATTTACTAATTTTTAAAAAAAATTTATTTTGATAGTGCTGAGGATATATATATATATATATATATATATACTTTCACTGCTACCAGGTTGACTTCATTCTTTTTATTTCAGATAGAGAAAGAGAGACAGAGAAGGAGGCATTACAGCACTGTCCCACCATCTGTGGTGCCACCTGTTGTGCTCCCATTTGGTAGTGGGATTTGAACCTGAGTCCTCATGCATGTGCTTTACTGGATGAGGCATCTCCCAGCCCCCAGATTTATTTATTTCTCTCAATGTGACCTGCCTTTCACCATTCATTATGAAATTAATCCTCACCTTTCACTTTATCATCTTAATTTACTGCTGTTCCTAGTCTGTGTTTATTTTTCTCATGGAAAGTATAAAGGCTTTTACCAAATTGCTTTTCAGTATTTATTGACATGAATATATATATACTTTATCTTATTAATATAGTATATTATATTAGGTACTAGACAATAAAATTATTTTCCTGGAATCCTTCTTGTTCAAAATGCACAAGCTTTTTGTATTTTGTTGCATTTGGTTGGCTATTTTTCCTTGAAAAAAATTTTTTGAGTCATTGTTGGGACTTCATTACCAGGACCAACTTTTTAAAAAAAGAAATATTTACTTATTTATTCCCTTGTTGCAGTTGTTATTGTTGTTATTGATGTCATTGTTGTAGGATAGAACAGGGAGAAATGGAGAAAGGTGGGGAAGACAAAGAGAGGGAGAGAAAGACAGACACCTGCAGACCTGCTTCACCTTTTGTGAAGTGACCCCATGCAGGTGGGGAGCCAGGGCCTGGAACTGGTATCCTTATGCCTGTCCTTGTGCTTTGTGCTACTTGCGCTTAACCCGCTGTGCTACTGCCCTACTCCCACTTTTTTCTTTTCTTTCTTTCTTCTTTTTTTTTTTTTTTTACCAGAGCACTGCTCAGCTCTGACTTATGGTGGTGCAAGGGATTGAACCTGGGACTTTGAAGCCTAAGTCATGAGAATCTGTTTGCATAACCGTTATGTTATTTACCCCTGTCCCCAACACCAACTTTTTTAGTTAAGAGAGAGGTAGGAGAGACAGCACAGCTCTGACATTTCCTTTGGTGGCATGGTCATTCCATGGAGTGTACTAGGTTACATACATTAGCAATTTTCCTCCTAGGTGAGGTTTTTTTTTTTCTTCTTTATTGGATGATTAATGGTGTACAGTTGACATTAAAATACAATAGTTTGTACATGCATAACGTTTTCCAGTTTTCCACATAACAGTACAACCCCCACTAGGTCCTCTTCTTACTCAACCTGAGTCTTACTTTGGTGCAAGACATCAACTCTAATCCAAGTTCTGCTTAGTGTTTTCTCTTCTGATCTTGTTTTTCAACTTCTGCCTATGAGTGAAATCACCCCATATTCATCCTTCTGATGTTTCTGACTTATCTCACTTAACATGATTCCTTCAAGCTCCATACAAGATGGGGTGAAAAAGGTGAAATCACCATGTTTAATAGCTGAGTAGTATTCCATTTGTGTATATAGATCACAGCTTGCTCAGCCAGTCATCTCTTGTTGGACCAGGTGAGCTTTCTTCTTCCTTCACTCCTTCTTTTCCTCCTCCCCTCGCCTCCTCCTTCTTATTTTTGATTTTTTTCTTTGGACAGAGAATTGCTCAGCTCAGGCTTATGATGGTAGGGGGTCTGAAACTGGGACCTGTGAGCCTCAGGCATGAGAGTCTGTTTGTATAACCATTATGCTATCTCTCTACCCCTTAGATGAGCTAACTATCTTTTTGGCCCCAGTCTTCTAATGTGTGTGTGTGTGTGTGTGTGTGTGAGTGAATAGGGTGTACTGTTTTGCTCCATGTGCGCTACTCCCCCCCATGATGTCTTTTTCTTGGTTTGGAATCAGAATAGTATAATACAATTAGATGGGAGGTGTACTTTCTCCTTTTTTTTTTTTTTTTTTTTTAGATTTCTTTATTGGGAAATTAATGTTTTACATTCAACAGTAAATACAATAGTTTGTACATGCATAACATTTCCCAGTTTTCCATATAACAATACAACTTCCACTAGGTCCTGACATCCTTTTTTGGACCTGTATTCTCCCCCCCAACCACCCCAGAGTCTTTTACTTTGGTGGAGTACGCCAACTCCAGTATAGGTTCTCTTGTGATTTCTCTTCTGATCTTGCTTTTCAACTTATGCCTGAGAGTGAGATCATCCCATTTTCATCCTTCTGTTTCTGACTTATTTCACTTAACATGATTTTTTCAAGCTCTTTATGTATTTTGGTTATTAGCCTCTTGTCTGATGTATGGCATCTTCTCCCTTTCTGAGAGGGTTCTCTTAGGGTCTGCTTTTGGTATCAGAGTGATGTTGGCTTCATAGAAGCTGGAAGGGAGTATTCCAGTGTCTTCAGTCTTCTGGAAGACTTTTAAAAGTAGAGGTATTAGTTCTTTGAAGGTTTTGTAGAATTCATTTGTAAAACCATCTGATCCAGGACTTTTATTTTTGGGAAGATTTTTGATAACTGTTTTAATTTTGTTGGCTGTAATGGGCCTGGTCATATTATCTAGTTCCTCTTTATTTAATTTTGGAAGCTAGTAGGTATCTAGGAAATCATCCATTTCTTCCAGGTTCTCTTGCTTGGTGGCATATAGTTGTTCATAGAAGCCTCGCATGGTATGTTGAATTTCTTTTTCTTTCTTTCTTTCTTTCTTTCTTTCTTTCTTTCTTTCTTTCTTTCTTTAAATATTTTTTTTTGTTTATTAGAGAAAGATAGGAGAGAGGGAAAGAACCAGATACCACTCTGGTACATGTGCTGCTGTGGATTGAACTAGGGATCTCATGCTTGAGAATCCAATGCTTTATCCATTGTGCCACCTCCCGGACCACATATATATTGAATTTCTGTGGTCTCTGTTGTGATAGCTTCTCTTTCATTTACTATCTGATTTATCTGGGTCTTCTCCATTTTTTGTTTTGTGAGTCTAGATAAAGGTTTGTCGATTTTGTTCACTCTTGAAGAACCAACATTTACTTTTGTTGATCTTTTGTATGGCTTTCTTATTTTATGTTACATATTTCTTCTCTAACTTTAGTTATTTCTGTCCTTCTGGTTGCTTTAGGGTTCCTTTGTTGTTGTTATTCTAGGTCTTTAATATGTGTAATCAGGCTGTTTATTAGTGCTTTTTCTTGTTTCCTAATGTGAGCTATTCCCTCTCAGTACTGCCTTAGCTGTGTCCCAAATATTTTGATAACTTGTGTCTTCACTTTCATTGAAGTCTTGAAACATTTTGATTTCTTCCTTTATTTACTCTTTGACCCAGTAGTTGTTAAGTAGTATACTGTTGCACTTCCACATTTTGGGACTATTACTAATCTTTTGTTGATTGTTAAGTGTTAGTTTAATTCCACTTTGGTCTGAGAAGATGCTTGGAATGATTTCAGTGCTCTTGAATTTGCTGATTCTGTCTTTGTGGCCTAACATATGGATTATCCTTGAGAATGACCCATGTGGCCTTGAGTAGAATGTCTATTCCAGTTTCTTGGGATGAATGACTCTGAAAATGTCCAACAGTTCTAGTTTATTTACCTCCTCATTTCGCTCCCTTATTTCTTTATTGAATTTCTGCCCTGATGACATGTCCAGTTGAGAGAGTGGGGTGTTGAAGTCCCCCACTATGAATGTGTTGCTGTTAATATATTGATGTAGCTCTTTCAGTAGATGTTTGATGTATTTAGATGGCTTCTCATTGGGTGCATAGATGTTAATAATTGTTAAGTTCTCTTGGCTGACTGATCCACTGAGCATTAAGTAATGTCCATCCCTATCTTTTTAAGTTTTATTTATTTTAAAGTCTATTGTGTCAGATATGAGAATAGCTGTTCCTACTCTTTTTTGTGGGCCACTGGCTTGTATGATAGTTTTCCATCCTTTCACTTTGAGTCTGTCTTGTTGAGTTAGGTGAGTTTCCTGTAGACAGCATATTGTTGGGTTGTGTTTTCTGATCCATCTTCTACTCTGTGCCTTTTAATAGGTGAAGTCAGGCCATTGACATTTATTGATACCAAAGATTGAAGATATTTTATCACCATTCTTGTAGAGTTTTAGAGTGTTCTGATATATGGCCTATTTATGGTGGTCTGTTTTTAGAAGACCTTTCAGAACTTCTTTCAGGGCAGGCTTGGTGATAGTTTATTTCTTTAACTGTTGCTTGTCTGAGAAGGTTTTGATGCCTCCATTTAGTCTGAATGACAGTCTAGCAGGGTATAGTATTCTTGGTTGAAAGCCTTTCTCATTGAGCACTCGATAGATATCTTGCCATTCTTTTCTGGCCTGTAGTGTTTGTGTGGAGAAGTCTGTTGCTAATCTTATGGGTTTTCCTTTGTAGGTGACCATTTGTTTTTCTCTTGCAGCCTTCAGGATCCTTTCTTTATCCTTATTCCTTTCCATTCTAAGTATGATGTGTCTTGGTGTCTTTAAGTTTGGGTTAGTTCTGTTTGGGACCCTCTGGGCTTCTTGAATCTTTATGTCTTTTATGTTGTCTAGACTAGAGAAGTTTTCAGCTATTATGGCCTGAAGAATGCTTTCTTCCTCTCCCTCTCTTTCTTCCTCTGGTAAGCCAATAATGCGTAAGCCAATATTGTTTCTTTTGAAGTCATCCCATAGGTCTCTGTTGTTGTTTTCAGCATCTCTTAATCTCTTTTTGAGATCTCTTCTTTTTCAGTTGTCTCTAATTCTTTATTGATCTTGCTAATTCTGTCTTCAGCCACATTTATTCTGTTCTCTCTCTGCCCTCTACTGTTTTGTGGAGCTCATCTATTTTGTTACTCTGTTCTGATACTGTTTTAGCTTATTCAGCTAGTTGTGTTCTTAGCTCAGCTATTTCAGCTTTCAGTTCTCCTATAAACTTGAGATAATTAGTGTTTTCTTCCAGAATCTTACTAGTTGTTTCTGCATTTCTTTTCTTTTTTTTTAATTATTTCTTTATTGGGGAATTAATGTTTTACATTCAACAGTAAATACAATAGTTTGTACATGCATAACATTCCCCAGTTTCCCATTTAACAATACAACCCCCACTATGTCATTTATCATCCTTCATGGACCTGTATTCTTCCCAACCACCCACCCCAGAGTCTTTTACGTGGGTGCAATATGCCAATTCCAGTTCAGGTTCTACTTGTGTTTTATTTTCTGATCTTGTTTTTCAACTGCTGCCTGAGAGTGAGATCATCCCATATTCATCCTTCTGTTTCTGACTTATTTCACTCAACATAATTTTTTCAAGGTCCATCCAAGATCGGCTGAAAACGGTGAAGTCACCATTTTTTACAGCTAAGTAGTATTCCATTGTGTATATATATATATATATATATATATATATATATATATATATATACCACAACTTGCTCAGCTACTCATCTGTTGTTGGACACCTGGGTTGCTTCCAGGTTTTGGCTATTACAAATTGTGCTGCCAAGAACATATGTGTACACAGATCATTTTGGATGGATGTATTGAGTTCCTTAGGATATATCCACAGGAGAGGAATTGCAGGGTGTCGTATGCTTTACATTGGTTTGTTCTAGCCCTCCCCCGCCAAGAGAATTGGATCAGTCCAATTAATTTTGTGGGCCTGCTTGGCCCCGCCCCAAGGAACCCCGAGGGAGGGTTCCTGAGTTCCTGAGTTCGAGAGTTTCAGAGTTACAGAGTAAGAGAGAGTGCCAGAGAGACAGAGTTCCTGGGTTCCTGAGTTCCAGAGTAAGAGACGGTTCCTGAGTTCGAGAGTAAGGGAGAGTGCTTGTGCCGCTGCAAAGAGACAGTGGAGTTCTGTTTGGTGATTAGTTTGTCTTAGTTTATGAATCGTTGTTCCTGAATAAAGAAATACAGCTTCCCTGCCCAGCCGTTGTCTCCGCGTCTCTGTTACCCGCCGTGAAGCAAGCCAGGCCGGCAAGAGCCTCCGAAAATTTTAACAACAGCAGGGTCCTAGGGTAGGTCCATTTCTAGCCTTCTTAGAGTTCTCCAGACTGTTCTCCACAGAGGCTGGACCAATTTACATTCCCACCATTAGTGCAGGAGGGTGCCTTTGACTCCACACTCTCTCCAGCATTTACTGCTGTTACCTTTTCTGATGTATGACATTCTCACAGGAGTGAAGTAGTATCTCATTGTTGTCTTGATTTGCATTTCTCTGACAATCAGAGACTTGGAGCATTTTTTCATGTGTTTCTCGGCCTTTTGGATCTCTTCTGTGGTGAATATTCTGTCCAAGTCCTCCCCCCATTTTTGGATGGGGTTATTTGTTGTCTTGTTGTTGAGTCTGGCAAGCTCTTTATATATGTTGGTTATTAAACTCTTATCTGATGTATGGCATGTAAAGATCTTCTCCCATTCTGTGAGGGGTCTCTTGGTTTGGGTAGTGGTTTCTTTTGCTGTGAAGAAGCTTTTTAATTTGATGTAGTCTCATAGGTTTATACTTGCCTTAGTCTTCTTTGTAGTTGGATTCGTTTCATTGAAGATGTCTTTAAAGTTTATGCGGAAAAGAGTTCTGCCAATATTTTCCTCTAAGTATCTGGTAGTTTGTGGTCTAACATCCAAGTCCTTGATCCACTTGGAATTTACTTTTGTATTTGGTGAAATACAGTGATTCAGTTTCATTCTTCTGCATGTTTCAACCCACTGTTTCCACACCATTTGTTGAAGAGACTCTGCTTTCCCCATTTAATAGTCTGGGCCCCTTTGTCAAAGATTAGATGTCCATAGGTGTGGGGGCTCACTTCTGGGCTCTCAATTGTATTCCACTGGTCAGTGTGTCCATTCATGTTCCAGTACCAAGCAGTTTTGATGACAATGGCTCTATAATACAATTTGAGATCTGGGAGTGTGATACCTCTGGTTCTGTTCTTTTTTCTCAATATTGTTTTGGCAATTCTAGGTCTTTTCTGGTTCCAGATAAACATTTGTAGCATTTTTTCTGTTCTCCTCAAAAATGTGCTTGGGATCTTGATGGGGATAGCATTAAATTTGTAGATAGCTCTGGGTAGTATATTCATTTTGATGATGTTAATTCTTCCAACCCCTGAACATGGAATATCTTTCCAATTCTTTGTGTCTTTTTCAGTTTCCTTGAGTAGTGACTCATAATTTTCAGTATACAAGTCTTTCACTTCTTTGGTTAGGTTTACTCCTAGATATTTTATTGTTTTTGTTTCTATAGTAAAAGGAATTGATTTCTGGATTTCAATTTCTTCTAGCTTAGTGTTTGCATAGAGGAATGCCACTGATTTTTGAATGTTAATTTTGTAGCCTGACACCTTACTGTATTGCCTGATGATTTTCAAAAGCTTCTAGCTGGATTCCTTAGGTTTTTCTGTTTATACTATCATGTCATCTGCAAATAGGGAGAGTTAGCTTCATAGAAGCTGGCAGGGAGTATTCCATTTTCTTCAAACTTCTGGAAGACTTTTAAAAGTAGAGGTATTCTTCTTTGAAGGTTTTGTAGAATTCATTTGTAAAACCATCTGGTCCAGGACTTTTATTTTTGGGGAGATTTTTGATAACTGTTTCACTTTCATTAGCTGTGTTGGGCCTGTTCATGCTATCCACTTCTTCTTTCCTTAAGTTTTGGAAGTTGGTAGGTATCTAGGAAATCGTCCATTTCTTCCAGGTTCTCTAGCTTGGTGGCATATAGTTGTTCATAGAAGCCTCGCATGATATGTTGAATTTCTGCGGTGTCTTTTCTGATATCTCCTCTTTCATTTAGTATCCAATTTATTTGGGTCTTCTCCCTTTTTTGTTTTGTGAGTCTGGCTAAAGGTTTGTCGATTTTGTTTACTCTTTTGAAGAACCAACATTTACTTTCGTTGATCTTTTGTATGGTTTTCCTATTCTCAATGTTATTTATTTCTGCCCTAACTTTACTGATTTCTGTCCTTTTGGTTGCTTTAGTGTTCCTTTGTTGTTCTTCTTCTAGGTCTTTAAGATGTGTAATCAGGCTGTTTATTTGTGCCTTTTCTTGTTTCCTAATGTGTGCTTGTATAGCTATGAACTTCCCTCTTAGGACTGCTTTAGCTGTGTCCCAAAAAATTTTGATAGCTTGTGTCTTCATTTATATTGAACTCTCAAAACATTTGATTTCTTCCTTGATTTCCTCTTTGACCCAGAAGTTGTTAAGAAGTGTACTGTTGAGCTTCCACATTTTGGGACTGTTACTAATCTTTCGTTGATTGTTAAGAGTTAGTTTAATTCCACTGTGGTCTGAGAAGATTCTTGGGATGATTTCAGTGCTCTTGCATTGGCTGATGCTGTCCTTGTGGCCTAACATATGGTCTATCCTTGAGAATGACCCATGTGGATTTGAGTAAAATGTGTATTCCAGTTTCTTGGGATGAATGACTCTGAAAATGTCCACTAGTTCTAGTTTACCTATCTCTTCATTTAGCTTCCTTATGTCTTTATTGATTTTTTGCCTGGATGATCTGTCAAGTTGAGGGAGTGGGGTGTTGAAGTCCCATACTATGATTGTGTTACTGTTAATATATTGCTGTAGCTCTTTCAGTAGAAGTTTGATGTATTTAGATGGCTTCTCATTGGGTGCATAGATGTTAATAATTGTTAAGTCCTCTTGATTGACTGATCCTCTGAGCATTAAGTAGTGTCCATTCCTATATTTTTTAATCTTATCGATTTTAAAGTCTATCATGTCAGATATGAGAATAGCTGCTCCTGCCCTTTTTTGTGGGCCATTGGCTTATATGATAGTTTTCCATCCTTTCTCTTTAAGTCTGTCTTTGTCTTGTTGAGTTAGGTGGTTTTCCTGTAGACAGCATATTTTTGGGTTGTATTTTCTGATCCCTCTTCCTACTCTGTGTGTTTTAATAGGTGAATTCAGGCCATTGACATTTATTGATATCAAAGATTGAAGATATTTTAACGCCATTTTGTAGAGTTTTAGAGTGTTTTGATATATGTCCTATTTGTGGTGGTCAGGTTGTTTATAGGAGACCTTTCAGAACTTCTTTCAGGGCAGGCTTGGTGATGGTTGCTTCCTTCAACTGTTGCTTGTCTGAGAAGGTTTTGATGCCTCCATCAAGTCTGAATGACAGTCTAGCAAGATATAGTATTCTTGGCTGAAAGCCTTTCTCATTGACCACTCGATAAATATCTTGCCTTTCTCTTCTGGCCTGTAGTGTTTGTATGAGAAGTCTGCTGCTAATCTTATGGGTTTTCCTTTGTAGGTGACTCTTTGTTTTTCTCTTGCAGCCTTCAGGATCCTTTCTTTATCCTTATTCCTTTCCATTCTAAGTATGATGTGTCTTGGTGTCTTTAGGTCTGGGTTAATTCTGTTTGGGACCCTCTGGGCTTCTTGAAATTTTATGTCTTTGATGTTGTCTAGACTAGAGAAGTTTTCAGCTACTATGGCCTGGAAAATGCTTTCTTTGTCTCCTTCTCTTTCTTCCTCTGCTATGCCAATAATGTGTATATTGTTTCTTTTGAAGTCATCCCATAGGACTCTGTTGTTGTTTTTAGCATCTCTTAATCTCTTTTTTAGATCTCTTACTTCTTTTTTAGTTGTCTCTAATTCATCCTCAGTCTTGCTAATTCTGTCTTCAGCCTCAGAGATTCTTTTCTCTCTGCCCTCTATTGTTTTCTGGAGTTTATCTATTTTGTTGCCCTGCTCTAATACTGTTCTAGCTTGTTCAGCTAGTTGCATTCTTAGCCCAGCGATTTCAGCTTTCAGTTCTCTAATAACCATGAGATAATTAGTATTTTCTTCCATAGTCTCATTTGTTGTTCCTGCATTTCTGATTAAAATTTTTTCAAATTCTTTACTCACTCCTGTTGTTATTTCCTTAGCTAATGTTTGGATGTTGAACTCATTTAGTGCTTCACCCTCTGGAGGACTTTTAGCTGGACTCTGGTCCTGGTTCGATTCTCCAATATTTTTTTTTTTGTTGTTTTATATATCATGTTATAAGTTTCCTTTATCAGGACTTTTCAAATTATTGATCACTATTGCCTGGATTGACTTGTGTCTAAGTAAGTTAATTAAAGGGTTCACAGTGGTGGAAGTTAACAGTTATTTTCCTTCCCTGTAGTCTATGGAAGCCTGAGGACTTTTAAACTATCAATAGGCTTCTTAGTTTAATCACTGACTCCTTACCAAGAGATAAAGCAGGGTGTGGCAGAGATAATCCAGTAGTTATGCAAAGAGACTTTCACAGCCCCTCAGCTATGCCACCGAGGTATAGGTCTTCTGAGTTTCCTGGTTAGATCTCTGTCCCTTGGTGTCCCTTCCTGTCGCTGCTCCAGATTCTGAGGATAGTAGCAATGGAGACTCAGAGTTGCACTTGGTGAGACTCTGGGGAGTCCTCTCCTCCCTTAAGCTGTTGTCCCCTTGTTGGTGGAGCAGACTGGAGGTGGTGTCTTAACTGATAAACTGCTCATGTTAGCAGTCACTTAATGTCTCCTTAGGCCCCTCTCTCCTCTCTGTCACCAGCCACACATGTTTGTAGTCACCGGTGATTTACTGGGTTCCTGTGGTCATTCTAGTCCTGTCTTGTTTCGGTTCCAGGTGGTCTCCTTTGGTATTCCTAGTTGATCCGGGAGAGGAGAGGAGAGAAATCAATCTGCTGCTTGTAGCTCCGCCTCCGGAAGTCGAATCCCTTTTTCTGCATTTCTGATGACAATTCTTTCAAACTCTTTACTCACTGCTGTGGTTATTTCTTTAACTGGTGTTTGGATGTTAACCTCATTATTTTGTGCTTCACCCATTGGGGGGCTTTAGCTGTACTCTTGTCCTGGTTCATTTATCCCATATTTCTTCTTGTTGGTTTAACCATTCTATAGATTATGTTATGAGGTCCCTTACTCAGTACTTTTCAAATTGCTGATCACTCTTGCCTGGATTGACTTGTGTCTAAGTAAGATAACTAAAGGGTTCACAGTTGTGGAAATTGACAGTTGTTTCAATATTATTTTAATTCTTGAGTTGGAGCACAGTGCCTGTTAAAGCCTATTTTGTTCTTTTTCTTCCTGTTAGCTATGGGAGCCTGAGGGCTCTTAAAGTCTAAGTAGGCTTCTTAGCTTAATCACTTACTCCTGACCAAGAGATAAAACAGGGTGTTGGAGAGATAATATAGTGGTTATATACAAATATAATATAGTGGTTATATACAAATATAATATAGATAATATAGTGGTTGCATACAAAGAGACTCTCAAACCCTAAGGATCCAAAGCTCCAGGCTCAATTAAGTGTCTATGTCAAGCTGGAGAGCACTGCTGGGCCCTGTGAGTTTCTAAACAAGTCCCGTTTATAGTCTGTAGGTTCCTAGGCAACTGTTCACTATGTTCTCATCAGGAGAACAACATGGAAAGGCCCCTACCACACAGCACCACTGTTAGGACACTGGGGTGTAGCTCTTCTCTTGAGTTTCCTGGTCAGTTCTCTGTCCTCTGGTGTCAGCACAGGGCCTTCACACCGCTGTTGCAGCCTCTGAGGACAGTAGCAGTGGAGACTCACAGTTGCATTTGGTCAGTCTCAGGGAAGTTCTCCCTTCAGCCGTCCCCTTGTTGGTGAAACAGACTGGAGGTGGTGTCTCAACTGGTAAACTGCTGGACTGTTACCAGTCACTTAATCTCTCCCTAGTCTCCTCTCTGTCCATGAGCCACACACATTTGCACTCACTGGTGATTTTGTGGGTTCCTAAAGACGTTCTAATCCTGCCTTATTGCAGTCCCCGATGATCCCCTTTGGTATTCTTAGTTGACTCCTCCTTTTAGTTTTTGCAAGTGTTTATAAAGCACTTTTTTCTTTAAGACTAATGATATTTTAAATTTTGTTTTTATCTTTAGGATTCCCCTTTTACAAATGCAGGAATGGGATCTAATCTAAATCTCTTGGGTGAAATTGAGTGTGACGCCAGCATAATGGATGGAAAATCCTTGAATTTTGGAGCTGTTGGGGCACTGAGTGGTAAGTGGACATTGTAATATATGATCTCTATTCTTTGTAAAATTGTAATATTGCATCTGGGGATGTGGCTTAGTTGGTAGAGGGAAGGATTTGCATGTGTGAATTTCCAGGTTTCCATTTGAGGATATGTGTTACAAGCCTGTGGTTGGTTATCTTAGGGGTATAGTTTTAGGTCTCCCCCCAAATAAGTGTCATCATACCTTATCTACCACCAAAGTGCCATCTCTGACCTTGTCAACACTTCTTCCCCCAGGCCCCTTGGTCATCCCACATCTGTAGACATAGACCAAGGATTTATCTGTCTCTGTCTGCTTGTTTGCTTTGTCTTTTAAATCCTATTTATTATAAATATCATCAGATAGTTTTAAGTTCATATTAATTTTAGTGTATATGGGATATATCTTTTCCTCTCATTAATTTCCTTCCTCTTATCCTATTGATTCATTGCCATTGTCAGTGGAAAGGACAATTATGCTGGCAAATTAGGTAACTGTATGGGAAAAGGTTTGTTTCTGTATAGAATAGAATAGACATATTCTATTCCACTGATCTAGTTATTGTCAATGTCACATTGCTTTGACTAGTATATATCTCTTTATATTGTATCTTAATATCTGATAGTATAAGATTTCTAACTTCCCCCCAATATCATATTACCAATTGTAGACTTTTGAATTTTTCATAAAATTTTTAGAATCAATATGTCAAGGTCTATTATAAGACTCTTGAAATTTTGAATGGTATTGAATACATAGGCCATTTGTAGACAGCTGATGTCTTAGTTGAGAATTCCAGTCTATGAACATGTACATTTATATAAATGTATTAATTTTTCCCTCAATAATATTTTATGATTTTTCACTTCTTTCTCCCTATCATCCTCTCCCCTCTCAATCTGTCTCTGTCCTGTAAAATAATAAATAAATAAACAAAATAAAATGAAATACATTGGACATAGTTGATTATAGATTGGTAGGTGATCTCATAAAAGCCAAGAGACCATTGCAACTTTATTTCTCCTGTGTAGGGACCAGGATTGAACTTTTCAGGTAATTAAAACCCTTTACGGGATTTGTTATGCATTTTTGTAGACTGAGAGGTTGTGGGAATCAGGTGCTTGTGCTTGGCACAGTGCTATTTTTTTCTGAGACTGCCAGCTGCACTGCTGCATGCTGAGTTAAGAGCTGGGGAAAACATGTGGTGACCAAAAGCAGGAGAAAGTGGTACCTTGCAGGCAGTTAGCATCAGAGAATTTATTGTAGACCAAAGGGAAGAAAAACTTGGTGCTTTCTGGGATCCTGGCTAGCAAGTCCTCCTTTTTTCTTACAATGTGTCTCCGGTGCCCTCTACTGACAAAATTGACCATTGAGCCAGCTGGCAAAGGAAACATTTAAAGGATCCATATCCAGTTTCATAAATCAGGCAACAGGGAAGTAGCATAATGGCTGTGCAAAAGACTTGGCTGCTTGAGGGCACCAAAAGTCTCAGGTTTAATCCCCAGAATCACCATAAGCCAGAGTTTAATAAAAGTAAACAAATAAATAAAGGGGCAACAAAGGGCTACTTTGTAGACGAACAGCAATAAATCTGTAGCTGATATAGTTGTAAAACAAGTCTTATGTCAGTTGGTATTCTGCCTCCTTATCATGCGTACTCTTTTCCCGACTCATTTCAAATATAATGTAGCAAATATAATCTATATAGTAGTAAGTAAATCTATATAATGTAGTAAATAACCAAATTTATATGTATCTGCATCTCAGTATTTATTCTATGAACATAATTGTTTATTTAATTAAAAAAAATACTTGTTTATTAATGAGAGGAGAGAAAGAACCAGATCACTCTGGCATATGTAGTTGGGGATTGAATTTGGCATTACATTTTTTTTTTTCTTTATTGGGGAATTAATGTTTTACATTCAACATTAAATACAATAGTTTGTACATGCATAACATTCCTCAGTTTCCAATATAACATTACAACCCTCACTAGGTCCTCTGTCATCCTTCTTGGACATGTATTCTCCCCACCCACCCACCTCCACACCAGAGTCTTTTACTTTGGTGCGATACGTCAATTCCATTTCAGGTTCTGCTTGTGTTTTTTTTTTTTCTGATCTTGTTTTTCAACTTCTGCCTGAGTGTGTTCTTAACTCAGCTATTTCAGCTTTCAGCTCCCTAATAACCTCGAGAAAATTAGTGTTTTATTCCAGAGTATCATTGGTTGTTCCTGTATTTCTGATTACAATTCTTTCAAACTCTTTACTTAACTCCTGTGATTATTTCCTTAGCTAGTGTTTGGATGTTGAACTCGTTATTTTGTGCTTTACCCTTTGAGGGGCTTTTAGCTGGACTCTTGTCCTCGTTTGTTTCTCCATTATTTCTTCTTGTTGGTTTATTGGAGTTACATTCTTGAGACAGAATTTAGCACTTTATTTATGGTCCTGCTTTCTGGACTATGGAATATATGTTTATCTTTTATTCACATCACACATTTAAAAAAATTTTATATTTATTTTCCCTTTTGTTGCCCTTGTTTAACATTGTTGTGGTTATTGATGTTGTTGTTGGATAGGATAGAGAGAAATGGAGAGAGGAGGGGAATACAGAGAGGGGGAAAGAAAGACAGACACCTGCAGACCTGCTTCACTGCTTGTGAAGCGACTTCCCTACAGGAGGGGAGCTGGGGGCTCAAACTGGATCCTTGTGCTTTGTGCCACGTGCGCATAACCCACTGTGCCACTGCCCAACTTCCTACATCTCACACTTTTTAAAGTACTTCTGTCTGTCTCCCATTAAAATAAAATAAATTAATCTTAAAAAGTAAAGATTTATTAAATTAATTTATCTGTTGTCTAAAACCAGAAGTAAACTCAAGTTCCCAGGGGTAGGAATTTAAAATGTAAATGCTAAATGAGCAAAGTGGTCTGTGTATACAAAAAAACATAAAAAAATTTTTACTTTTCAACTAAATGTTATTTTATCACTTTTGCTATACATCTGACTTTTAAAAAAATCACTTTGTTATAATCATTAAAAGAAAATAGTAGTCTCACGTGAGATGATAAATTGGAATTGGTTGAGAATCCTGATAGAGTGAGGTTGGGATTGAGCCTCTCAGGCCCCTGCTGAGTGAGTAGTCACTCTACCACTTACCTCCAAGTACATTTTTTTTTTTGAAAATTTATATTTATAAAAGGGAAACACTGACAAAACCACAGGATAAGAGGTGTGCAACTCTACTCAATTTCCACCACCAGAACTCCATATACTTATCCCATCCCCTGATAGCTTCCCTATTCTTTATCCCTCTGGCAGTATGGACCCAGGGTCATTATGGGGTGCAGAAGGTGGAAGTTTCAACATGGATGTTGGCAGGTCCGCTCAAGTCTAGATTATGGTGGTGCCAGGAATTGAACGTGGACCTCTAGTGCCTATGTCTGTTACTTACAACTATTGGTACTGTCTCCCTGACCCTCATATCACACTTTTTAAAAGAATTTTTTTTCTTGCTATGTTGACTTCTTCTTCTTCTTTTTTTTAAATGTTTATTTATTTCCTGGATAGAGACAGCCAGAAATATAGAGAGGCAGGGTGGTGACAGAAAGGGGTAGAGACAGAGAGACACCCGTAGCACTGCTTCACCACTTGTGAAGCTTTCCCCCTGCAGGCGGGGACTGGAGGCTCGAACCTGAGTCCTTGTGCATTGTAACGTGTGTTCAACCACGTGCTAGACTACCACCTGGCCCCCTCACACTCTTAAATAAAATTACTTTTAATAAAAATATATCTTGTAGGGTAAATTCTTTTCTGTTGAAATTCTTGGCTTTTTTAGTTTGCTCTAACCTTGTAACTCTTATAACTAAATATAACTTATATTTAACTTATAACTTATAACTGCAATCAGCTAGAAGGTAAGGGGATAGGCAGGTTTTCCGATGCTCCTTTCAAACTCAAATTTTAGTTTCTTCTTTGGTACTGAGCCTGTCAGTTATTATCACTATCTTCTGTCATTATCTTTTTATTTTTTATTTTTTAATTTATTTTTTATTTAAGAAAGGATAAATTAACAAAACCATAGGGTAGGAGGGGTAGAACTCCACATATTTCCCACCACCCAATCTCCATAGCCCATCCCCTCCCCTGATAGCTTTCCCATTCTCTATCCCTCTGGGAGCATGGACCCAGGATCGTTGTGGGTTGCAGAAGGTGGAAGGTCTAGCTTCTGTAATTTCTTCCCCGCTGAACATGTACATTGACTGGTTGGTCCATACTCCCAGTCTGCCTCTCTCTTTCCCTAGTACGGTGGGTCTCTGGGGAAGCGGAGCTCCAGGGCACATTGGTGGGGTCTTCAGTCCAGGGAAGCCTGGCCAGCATCCTGATGGCATCTGGAACCTGGTGGCTGAAAAGAGAGTTAACATACAAAGCCAAACAAATTGTTGAACAATCATGGACCCAAAGGTTGGAATAGTGGAGAGAAAGTGTTAGGGGGGGTACTCACTGCAAACTCTAGTGTACTTCTGCTTTCAGGTATATATTTTGCAGTAGTTTATGGATATGTGTGAACATAAGCTCTCTCTCACAGAACCTGGTGTATCTAGGTTTTGGGACTTTGTTAGAAAGTGATCCACCTGGTATGGAATTAGAGAATGCTATGAAAGGAAAGGTCTCACCTGAGTAATGAAGCTGAAGGGTTGTCATTCCACATGTGAAGTCTCTGGAAACAGTCTGAGCTGAAGCATGTTGAGGTGGCAATCGTTGCGTTGATTAGGTTGTGATTGGCTGATGCAATATTATTTGATATGGATTGGGATAGGCATGCGGGAAAGTGGGCCCTATCCTAAGGTTCCAGGACTGTGGGAAGTAGAGGCTCTATAGTGGAGATATGAGGTTCCTGCTGTCTTAGGGTTCAAAAAGACAATGGATAGTTAATGTTATCATCACATTATTTGGTAATTGGGTTAACTTTGAAAAGTCCTTTTGTTAGGGTTTGCTTTATAGTACCCAGTATCTTGTATATAGCTGTGCCACTGGTTGCCTCTGATCTACTTGATCTAGGCTTTTGAGAGAGTCCACATATCAAATACACAGCCTATATATTAAAAAGATTCTGTGTTTTAAAAACCTCGAGACATGCAATTAATTTTCCCTCTCTCATATTAATTTACTAGTGATTTATATGACTACACTTTACTAGGAGTGTACATAAACACCATTCCCAACACCAAAAGACTGTGTCCCATCCCACCCACCCACCCCCACCCCCCACCAGCCCAAGAACCTGCATGTCTACCCCTTACCACAGGGTTTTTACTTTGGTGCCCTACTTTCAATTTAGTCAGATCCTGCTTTGAGTTTCCCTTTCAGATCTTCTTTCTCAACTTCTGTTGATGAGTGGGATCATTCCATACTCATCTTTATCTTTCTGATTTAGCTCACTTAACATAATTCCTTCTAGCTCTGTCCAAGATGGGTCAGAGAAGGTGGGTTCATTGTTCTTGATAGCTGCATAGTATTCCATTGTGTATATATACCACAGCTTTCACTGCCACTCATCTGTTGTTGGGCACCTGGGTTGCTTCCAGGTTTTAGCTATTATGAATTGTGCTGCTATGAACATAGGAGTACACACCTCTTTTTGGTTGGGTGTTATGGAGTCCTTGGGGTATAACCCCAGGAGAGGAATTACTGGGGTATAACCCCAGGAGAGGAATTACTTGGGGTATAACCCCAGGAGAGGAATTACCTCTCCAGCATTTGTTGCTGCCTTTTGTCATTATCATCACTATTTTTACCACTGTTGTCCTGATACTTTTTCATATTTTTTGTCCTATTATTTTCAGAAAACTACCCCTTTCTCACTTTTAACACTGTTTTCACTGTAAACCTTATTTTATATCATAGTCTTGTACATAACTGCCTGTTCTTGTTATCTGTGCTCAAGTTAGAAGATTTTTTCTTTATTTTCTTGGTGGTGAAAATTAAACTTTTTTGACCATTAACTTTCTCCCCAGGTAAATTGAAGCTGCTTTTAGTTATATTTATTCTTTATAGGAAATATATACCTGGGGCATTTATTTATTTATTTTTGCATTTATTTATTTTTAATAGTAAAGTATGTTGCATTTTTAATTCCTTTTTTCTGTTGTGTAATCTATTTAAAAGCAATCATACTTTTTCTTTTTGTTAGTGATTTAATATTTAATGATTTACAAAACTATGAGGTAAAAGGGTATAATTTCATACTTTTTCCATCACTAGAGTTCTGTGTCCCCATTTTCTCCATTGCAAACTGCAGTAGTTTTCCCATAGTCATAGATATGAGTTGACTATTATATCTTGAATTATCTATGTTTGTATATATTTGCCTATTTTTCCCCCCTGTTGTCCTTCCTTCTCTTTCTAAGCCACACGTACACCTTTTGCTACCTCTGAATGTTCTTTATTTTTTTCCCTTTTTTCTCTCTGGGTCTTGATGAAGTTCAGGGCCCTCTTGTCATCTTCCCCTAACATTTCTTCCCCCTCTCTGGGGTTATGAACCAGAATTACTTTGAGAGTGCAGAAGGTCAGAATTCTGGCTTCTGTAATTACTTCTCTGTGGACCTGGGCATTGGCAAGTTGACTCATTATCCCAGTCTGTTTCTATCTTTTCCTAGTTGGGTAGGGATCTGGAAAGGTGAAGTTCCAGGGCATATTAGTGAGGTTGTCTGTCCAGGGAAGTCAGGATGGAATCTTAGTAGCATTGCACCTTGGTGGCTGAAAGGTAGTAAGGTATAAAGGAAGACAAAACAATAAAATTAAACAAAAAGACATGAAGCAAAATATATGAATAGAGCAGATGAGAATAGGAATCTTAGGGTGTAGAGAAGCTAGGAAATTTATTTTACATAAATTCCTAGGGGCCCATGGCTTTAGTAATTTTTGTTTGAGCTTGATAGCTGATATACAGGTAAAAATATTGTCTGGGAGCTATTAGAGTTCTAGGCCCATCATATCTATGTGGGAATCCAAAGATTTCCTACCTAGGGCCCCAGATGATTTGGTTGCTTGGTATTGCCATCATTTAGTGAGTCCGTCTCTTGCCTTTTTTAGAAAGGTAATCTATTTTAAATATGTATCATCTCAGTTTCTGTCTTTGTCTCCACAATACATGACAAGCAAGAACCTGTATTTTCTTTGTTTATTTTTATTTATCTATTTATTCATTGCATAGAGACAGATTGAAATTGAGAGTGAAAGGAAAGATAGGGAGAGAAAGAGAGACACCTGGAGCACTGCTTTTCTGTGGCTTATGGTGGTACTGGGGGTTGAACATGGGTCAGATCTTTGGTACTTCAGGTATGAGAGTCTCTTTGCATATCCAGTATGCTCTCTTCCCTAAAGTTGTTGGAATTAAGAAAAGGCTTCAGATTTCTTTCTTTCTTTCTTTCTTTCTTTCTTTCTTTCTTTCTTTCTTTCTTTCTTTCTCTCTCTCTCTCTCTCTCTCTCTCTCTCTTTCTTTCTTTCTTTCTTCTCCCTTGGGCTCTGTGCCTGCTTGATGAGACAAGAGGGAGATAGAGAGGGATTGAGAAAGTACCGTCTTGGCAGCACTGTTCATTAGTGAAGCAGTTGGGGCCCAGGGACTGGAAACTCAGGTCATCATGCTTGGTAATGTGTATGATCTACTGCATGCACCACTGCCCAGCCCCTGGAATTCTTTTAAAGATTTATTTTTTATTTACTAGCTAATGAGTAAGAGAGAGAAGGTGGGGGGTGGGGCAAGAATATCAGAGCATCACTCAGGCATATGTGATGCTGATGACGGAACTCAGGACATCATGCTCTAGAGCCCAATGTTTTATTTATACCAGTTCCCAGGACACACTCACAATGTAGTTTTTAAAAATTTTATTAGTGATTCATTAACAATCGACAAAACTGTGATATAAGAGGGGTGCCATTCCTACCACCAGAGTTCCATATCCCCTCCCCTCTATTGGAAGTTTCTCTGTTCTTTATCCCTCTGGGAGTATGGACCAAAGATCATTAGGGGGAGCAGAAGGTGGAAGGTGTGGCTTCTGTAATTGCTCCCCTTCTGAACATGATCGTTGACAGGTTAATCCATACCTCCAGCCTGCTTCTATCTTTCCCTAGTGGGGTAGAACTCTGGGGAGGTGGGGTTCCAGGACACATTGGTGAGGTTGTCTGCCGAAGGGAAGTCAGGTTGGCAGCATGGTAGTATCTGCAAGTTATTATCTGAAAAGCATTAAGATATAAAACAGAATAATTTGTTTAATAATCAGGAACCTAAAGGTAAAAGTATAGCAGATGAGATTTGGGGTCTTCATGTTGGAAGAAGATAGGAAGTCTGTTTTTGGTATATTCCCAGGGGCCAATGACTAATTTTTACCTAGCCCCACAGGTTTTTTCTTTTCTTTTCTCTTTCCTTGTGTCTACTAGTAAATTATATAAAACTTATTGCTTTGCTGATAACTAAAGTTTTTTATTAGTGTGTAAAAGAAGAGTCTTCTAAGATGTTTATAGCTGTTTGAATTAGCTGCAAACTGAGTAGGAAACTTGAATACCTTATTCTTACTTAATTTTATGCTAATTTTATTTTATAGGAATCAAGAATCCAGTTTCTGTTGCTAACAGACTCTTGTATGAAGGGCAAAAGGGCAAACTCTCAGCTGGTCGAATTCCTCCTTGGTAATACATTGTTCTGTCTGTCTTTCCTTGAATCTTTTTCTATAGAGCATGCAGTGTTTAAAGGCTATTTTTTAGCTACAAAACATTGATATTGTTGGTTACACATCAGCAATAGTTTTCCTTTGAAAGGAAGACACATTTTGTTCTATAATCTTAGAACATTTTATACATTTGATAGAGTTCTGGACAAACTAGAAAATTATGAGTAAAAGTAGAAAAATAGATCAGTGTTAATTTATTTGGTTTTGTAGTTGATTCTAGAGATGTTCATGTTCCTATCAAATACTAAACTGGGTTTGGGATTCCCCCCACCTCCCCAAATAGAAAGACACAGAGATATGGAGAGCATTTATATGTAAGTTTCATTAAGAGACTCTGAGATTTTCATTATTTGTAAAGTAGAAATATCATGGGAAAGGCCTTTCATGAGCCTGACAATCAACTTTATAATTAACACTTGTCTTTGGCTTTCATATCTGTCTTATGAATCTTGATTTATTTATTGTAGTGTTTAAAATTTTTTCTTGTTGCTAACATCGTGCATTAACCAGGTGAACTATTTTTTCCAGCCTCTGAACATTCTTAAAAATCAGTTTTACGGGGGTCGGGCTGTAGTGCAGCGGGCTAAGCGCAGGTGGCGCAAAGCACAAGGACTGGCATAAGGATCCCGGTTCGAACCCCGGCTCCCCACCTGCAGGGGAGACACTTCACAGGCGGTGAAGCAGGTCTGCAGGTGTCTATCTTTCTCTCCTCCTCTCTGTCTTCCCCTCCCTCTCTCCATATCTCTCTGTCCTATCCAACAACAACAACAACAACAATAATAATAACTACAACAATAAAACAACAAGGGCAACAAAAGGCAATAAATAAATAAGATAAATATAAAAAAATCAGTTTTACATGTAAATATTTCATTTTTTATAGTAGTAAACTGTATCTGGAAAGTGTTAACTTTTAATTTTTTATTGCCTTTTGTATAGAAAAAAATGTTAATATGTTTTATCTTACCATTATTCTATCCTATGAATTTGCTCAATTTATTTTGTAGTTTAAATTCTTTTTATTTTATTTTTTTATTGATTAATATTGACTGACAAGATTGTAGGATAAGAAGGGTACAATACCATATAATTCCTACCACCAGATTTCCATATCCCTCCCACTACCTTAGGGAATTTTTCATCTATGAATTCTACACAACCTTCAGAAAACAGTTAATACCTATACTTTTAAAGCTCTTCCAAAAGATTGAAGACACAGCAATACTCCCTGCCACCTTCTATGAAGCCAGCATCACCCTGACACTAAGAGCAGATAGGGACATAATAAAAAAAGGAAAACTACAGACCAGTATCTCTGATGACCATAGATGCTAAAATATTGATCAAAATCATAGCCAACCGGATATAGTGGTATATTAAAAAGATTGTTCATCACAACCGAGTGGGATTTATCTTAGGAATGCAAGGCTAGTTCAGTATACAGAAATCAATCATTGTGATTCACCACATCAATAAAAGCAAAGCCAACAACCACATGATTATTTAAAAAAATGCAGAGAAAGCCTTTGACAAAATCCAACATCCATTCATGATCAAAACACTACAAAAATGGGAATAGATGGAAAAATCCTTAAGATATGGAGTCCATATACAGCAATCCTATAGCCAATATCATACTCAATGAGCAGAAGCTTAAAGCATTCCCCCTAAGATCAGGGTCTAGACAGGGCTGCCCCCTATCACCATTACTCTTCAATATAGTACTGGAAGTTCTCACCATAACAATCAAGCAAAAGAAAGGAGTCAAAGGAATACAGATTGGAAGGGAAGAAGTCAAACTCTGACTATTTGCAGATGATATGTTTGTATACATAGAAAACCCCAAAGAATCCAACAGAAAGGTTTGGGAATCATTAGGCAATATAGTAAGGTATACAAAAATTAGTGACATTCCTTTATGGAAAAGGCAGAAGAAGAAGATATCCAGAAATCATTCCCATTCACTGTTGCAGCAAAATCAATATATATCTAGGAATAAACCTGACCAAAGAAGTGAAATACTTGTATTTTAATTTATTTTTTATTTTATTTATAATAAGGAAACACTGACAAAACCATAAGATAAGAGGGGTACAACTTCACACAATTCCCACCACCAGAAGTCCATGTCCCATCCCCTCCCTTGATAGCTTTCCTGTTCTTTAACCCTCTGGGACTATGGACTCAAGGTCATTGTGGGATGCAGAAGGTGGAAGGTCTGGCTTCTGTAATTGCTTCCCTGCTGAACATGGGCATTGACAAGTCGATCCATACTCCCAGCTTATCTCTCTCTTTCCCTAGTGGGGGGGCGGGGGCGGTGGTGGTGGTGGTGGTTCTGGGGAATTAGAGCTCCAGGACACATTGGTGGGGTTGTCTTTCCAGGGAAGTCTGGTTGGCATCCTGTTAGCATCTGGAACCTGATGGCTGAAAAGACAGCTAACATATAAAACCAAACAAGTTATTGGTTTATATGTTAATCATGAACCTAAAGGCTGGATAGTGTATGAAGAGTTGGGGGAGGGTGTCTCTGTTTTGTAGATAGCTAGTAGGTATTTTAGTTATATTCCAAAGGGCCTATGGCTATACTAGTTTTTTTTTTATTTCCCCTGAGCCTGAAGTCTGATAGGCAGATGGATCCAAGGTGTTGTCTTGGGAGATGATGTTATGGCTGGAAAAAGGGCCATAAAGCTGGATCAGGTGTATAAATATTGTTGACTGTAAACCTACCTCATTGATTTGATGTGATCTGGAGCCAATATTCAGTTTAGGAACCTGTGTGACCTCTGTACCCCTGTAGGTCCAAGCTCACATTCCGTGGTCATGAGTAGGAACGTTCCAAGCTGCCCCAATATCAGGACCCATTGACTCGCTTAAAAGTATTTTTATTTTTTTAACTGAAGGAAATTTTCTTTTTTAAAACATTTAAAATTTTTTTTTATTTATAAAAAGGAAACATTGACAAAACCATAAGATAAGAGGGGTACAGCTTCGTACTATTCCCACCACTAGATCTCCATATCCCATCCCCTCCCCTGATAGCTTTCCTATTCTTTAACCCTCTGGGAGTATGGACCCAGGGTCATTATGGGATGCAGAAGGTGGAAGGTCTGGCTAATGTAATTGCTTCCCTGCTGAACATGGGCATTGACAGGTCTATCCATACTCCCAGCCTGTCTCTCTCTTTCCCTAGTGGGGAAGGGCTCTGGGGAAGCAGAGCGCCAAGGCACACCGGTGGGGTTGTCTGTCCAGGGAAGTCCTGCTAGCACCTGGAACCTGGTAGCTGAAAAGAGAGTTAACATACAAAACCAAGCAAATTATTGAACAGTCATGGATGTAAGGGCTGGAATAGTGCAGATGAAGTGTTGGGGAGCGGTCCTCCATTTTTTAGATAGCTAGTAGGCATATTTTAGTTATATTTCAAAGGCCTGTAGCTATACTAGTGGGTTGTTTTTTTTTTATTTTTTTTTAAATTTTTTATTTAAGAAAGGATTAATGAACAAAAACATAAGGTAGGAGGGGTACAACTCCACACAATTCCCACCACCCAATCTCCATAACCCACCCCCTCCCATGATAGCTTTCCCATTCTCTAGCCCTCTGGGAGCATGGACCCAGGGTCGTTGAGGGTTGCAGAAGGTAGAAGGTCTGGCTTCTGTAATTGCTTCCCCGCTGAACATGGGCATTGACTGGTCGGTCCATACTCCCAGTCTGCCTCTCTCTTTCCCTAGTAAGGTGTGTCTCTGGGGAAGCAGAGCTCCAGGACACATTGGTGGGGTCTTCAATCCAGGGAAGCCTGGCCAGCATCCTGGTGGCATCTGGAACCTGGTGATTGAAAAGAGAGTTAACATACGAAGTCAAACAATTTGTTGAACAATCATGGATCCCAAGCTTGGAATAGTGGAGAGGAAGTATTAGGGAGGTACTCACTGCAAACTCTAGTGTACTACTGCTTTCAGGTATATATTTTGCAGTAGTTTATGGATATGTGTGCACATAAGCTCTCTCTCACAGAAACTGGTGTATATCTAGGTTATGGGACTTTGTTAGAAAGTGAACTACCTGAGATGAAATTAGAGTGTACTATAAAAGGAAAGGTCTCACCCGAGTAATGAAGCTGAAGGGTTGTCATTCCACACGTGAAGTCTCTGGACACAGTCTGAGGTGAAGCATGTTGAGGTGGCAATCGTTGCGTTGGTTAGGTTGTGATCGGCGGATGCAATATTATTTGGTTTGGATTGGGAGATGCATACGGGAAAGTGGGCCCTATCCAAGGGTTCCAGGACTGGGGGAAGTAGGGGCTCTATAGTGGAGATGTGAGGCTCCTGCTGTCTTAGGGTTCAAAAGGACAATTGATAGTTAATATTATCATCACATAATTTGTTAATTGGGTTAACTTTGAAAAGTCCTTTTGTTATGGTTTGCTGTACAGTATCCAGTATCTTGTATATAGCTGTGCTATTGGATGTTTCTAATCTACTTGGTCTAGGCTTTTGAGAGAGTCCGCATATCAAATACACAGCCTATATATTAAAAGGATTCAGTTTGTGTTTTGAGAAACTTTGAGACATACAATTGATTTTCCCCCTCTCATATTAATTAACTACTGATTTATATGTCTACATTTTGCTAGGGGTGTACATAAACACCATTCCCACCACCAAAGGACTGTGACCCATCCCTCCCGCCCACTCCCACCCCCCACTGGTCCAGGAAGCTGCATGTCTACCCCTCACCACTGGGTTTTTACTTTGGTGCCCTACTTAAAATTTGATCAGGTCCTGCTTTTAGTTTCCCTTTCAGATCTTCTTCTTTTTTTTTTTTCCTTTTTTTTTTTTTTTATTATTTAAGAAAGGATTAATTAACAAAACCATAGGGTAAGAGGGGTACAACTCCACACAATTCCCACCGCCCAATCTCCATATCCCACCCCCTCCCCCGATAGCTTTCCCATTCTCTATCCCTCTGGGAGCATGGACCCAGGGTCATTGTGGGTTGCAGAAGGTAGAAGGTCTGGCTTCTGTAATTGCTTCCCCGCTGAACATGGGCGTTGACTGGTCGGTCCATACTCCCAGTCAGATCTTCTTAATCAACTTCTGTTGATGAGTGGGATCATCCCATACTCATCTTTATCTTTCTAACTTAGTTCACTTAACATAATTCCTTCTAGCTCTGTCCAAGATGGGTCAGAGAAAGTGGGTTCATTGTTCTTGATAGCTGCATAGTATTCCATTGTGTATATATACCACAGCTTTCTCAGCCACTCATCTGTTGTTGAGCACCTGGGTTGCTTCCAGGTTTTAGCTATTATGAATTGTGCTGCTATGAACATAAGAGTACACACCTCTTTTTGGTTGGGTATTATGGAGTCCTTGGGGTATAACCCCAGGAGAGGAATTACTGGATCATATGGAAGGTCCATGTCTAGCCTTCTGAGACTTTTCCAGCCTGCTCTCCACAGAGGCTGTACCAATTTACATTCCCACCAGCAATGTAAAAGGGTTCCTCTGTCCCCACATCCTCTCCAGCATTTGTTGCTGCTGTCCTTTTTGATGTATGCCATTCTTACAGGAGTGAGGTGCTATCTTAGTGTTGTCTTAATTTGCATTTCTCTGACAATCAGTGACCTGGAGCAGTTTTTCATATGTTTGTTAGCCTTTTGGATCTCCTCTGAGGTGAATGTTTTGTTCATATCCTCTGCCCATTTTTGGATGGGGTCATTTGCTTTTTTGGTGCTAAGTTTGCTGAGCTCTTTATATATTTTGGTGATTAGTTTCTTGTCTGATGTCTGGCATGTGAAGATCTTCTCCCATTCTGTGAGGGGTCTCTCTGTTTGTTTAATAGTTTCTTTGGATGTGCAGAAGCTTTTCAATTTGATGTAGTCCCATTGGTTTGTTTCTGCTTTAGTCTTCCTTGCAATTGGGTTTGATTCATCAAAGATGTCCTTGAGGTGTACGTGGGAAAGTGTTTTACCAATGTTTTCCTCTAAGTATTTGATTGTTTCTGGTCTGACATCTAGGTCTTTGATCCATTTGGATCTGATTTTTGTTTCTGGTGAGATAAAGTGGTTCAATTTCATTCTTCTGCATGTTTCAACCCAGTTTTCCCAGCACCATTTATTGAAGAGAGCCTCCTTTTTCCATTTAATCCTTTGGGCCCCCTTATCAAAGATTAGATGCCCATAGGTGTTGGGAGGGTTGTTTTTTTTTTTTTTTTTTTTTCCTGAGCCTGAAATCTGATATGCAGGTGGATCCTAATTATTGTCTGGGGAGATGATGTCATGGTTGGAAAAAGGACCAGAAAGCAGGATCAGGGAAGAGAGTAGCTCCCTAATATGGGAAAGGGGTATAAATATTGTTGATTGTAAACCCCATTGATTTGATGTGATCTGGGACCCATATTCAGCTTAGGAGCCTGTGTGACCCCTGCATCCCTCTAGATCTGAGCTCATATTCATGTGATCATGAGAACATTCCCATTCTATGCTGCCACAGTACTGACCCATCTTCCTCAGGTGTAGCATAGAGTATGTTGTCCATCCACCCTTTGGTGGATGGAATATTCTCTACCATTATTGATCCAAGTTGAGTACAAGGTCCTATGGGGGCCCACAAAGAGGTCTATTTTGTTGTTCCTGATAGAAATGACCAGTAACAATGGAGAGAAGAATTTATTCAAGGTATTTTGTTGTTCCTGATAGAAATGATCAGTAACAATGGAGAGAGGAATTTATTCGAGGTCTAGGCCCATCAAATTTGTTTATGAGTCTCAGGACTCCCCGATTAGGGCCACAGCTGATGGGGTGGCCTGATAGTGACTAAAGAGTCATCATTAAAATATGCCAGTCTCTTGCCCTTACTCAGCTTTTGCAGTCCTTGCTTTGCTAAGGTTAGCTTTGGAGTGAGTGAGAGAACTATAATAGGAAGTAGGTGAGGATGGTATCTAAGTCTAAGTGGACACTATTTCATTATGAATTTGATACTGACTCACTACAGACTATTGTGTATTTTTGCTTTCAGGTATATATTTTGTCCTAATTTATGTTTACATGTGAACATATGCTCTATCTTATGGGACCTGGTCTATATCTAGGTTTTGGGACTTTGTTAGGAAGTGAACATCCTGGAATAAAATTAGAGCATTCCATGAAAGGAAAGGTCTCACCTGACTAATGAGGGTGAAGGATTGGCATTCCATGCCTGATGTCTCTGTACACAGTCTGAGGTGAAGCATGCTGGGATGGTACTCATTGCATTGTTTAGGTTGGAATCGGCGGCTGCAATATCATTTGGCCTGAGTTGAGAAAAGCATGCAGGGAAGTGAGCCCCACCCTAGAGGTTCCAGGATTGGGAGAAACATAGACTCTTTAGATGAAGTGGGAGATTCCTGCTGTTTTAGGGTTTAAGAAGACAATAGATAGTTATTGCAGTAATCACATTATTTGGCAATTGGGTTAACTTTGAAAAATTCCTTTGTTAGGATTTGCTGTATCATACATACCATCACCATATTTTATGTCCTTTGACATTTATTTGCATATAACTATGCCTCCGGTTGCTTTTGTTCTTCCTAGACTAAGCTTTTAAGAGTCAATATATCAAAGACTCTGCCTATGTATTAAAAAGACTCAGTCTGTGCTTTAAAAAGTTTGAGACATTCGATCAGTTTTTCCCCTCTCATATAACTTAAATAGTGATTTATATGAATAAAAATTAATAGGACTGTATATAAACACCATTCCCACCACCAGAAGACTGTGTCCCATCCTCTCCCTCCCTCCATATAGCTGAACATCCACCTTCACCCTCCACCCAGGGTTTTTACTTCGGTGCCCTACTACAAACTTAGTCAGATCCTGCTTTGAGTTTCCCTTTCTGTTATTCTTTCTCAACTTCTGTTGATGAGTGGGATCATCCCATACTTATCTTCATCTTTCTCATAGCTCACTTAACATAATTCCTTCTGGCTCCATCAAAGATGGGTCAGAGAAGGTGGGTTCATTGTTCTTAATAGCTGCGTAGTATTCCATTGTGTATATATACCACAGCTTTCTCCGCCACTCATCTGTTGTTGGGCACCTGGGTTGCTTCCAGGTTTTAGCTATTACGAATTGTGCTGCTATGAACTTTGGTGTACACATATCTTTTTGGTTGGGTGTTATGGAGTCCTTGAGGTATAACCCCAGGAGAGGAATTACTGGGTCATATGGATGGTCCATGTCTAGCCTTGTGAGAGTTCTCCAGACTGCTCTGCACAGAGGCTGGACCAATTTACATTCCCACCAGCAGTGCAGAAGGGTTCCTCTGTCCCCACAGCCTCTCCAGCATTTGTTGCTGCTGTCCTTTTTGATGTATGCCATTCTCACAGGAGTGAGGTGGTATCTCAATGTTGTCCTTGGCTTCGCACCATGTGCACTTACCCGCTGTGCTACCACCTGATTCCCCATAATAAATTTTTATGGGTGGGGATAATGGCCTTCTTTGATACAAGAAAAGGAAAAAAATATTTTTTATTTTTTAGAATTCTTTGGAATTAAAAAATTAGAAATCTGAAGAAGTTGTTTTTATCATGTCATCTTATCTTGTTTCAGTGATTCTTCCATTCCCACATATCTGGTTCTAGAGCTTTAAGCAACAAAGACATACACATGACTCTCAGAATCATTTTTACTGTGGCAAGTAAAGGACTGCGGTATTTTCTAAAAGCAGTTATTAAACCATAGAGTGCATGTTCACCATTTAATTTCTACTTGGAATCATCTGAATGTTTCTCAAGGTCTGTTTAAGACCTTTGGTTTTGATATTCTATCATTGAAGTTATTAACAATTGAACTGAAAAATGTATTGCTTTCACTTTTTAGTGTAGAACTGATTAGAAAGAACAGAGAGGAGGGACAATTTCAAGGAATCCATTGTTAGCTCTCTGAGATCTTTTAAGAACTTGACAAGGGAAGATGAAGTGACTGATTTTCATAACTACTACTTACTGTTGCTTGTTAAAGGAGTGGTTAATTACCTTGTAAGCTATTTGAAATCATTGGAAGTAAGTCTTTTGTAGCTAGCTTACAATATCTTTTTATTTACTTTGTTATATTAAAACATGCACTCTATGGTTTAATAACTGCTTTTAGAAAATACCGCAGTCCTTTACTTGCCACAGTAAAAATGATTCTGAGAGTCATGTGTATGTCTTTGTTGCTTAAAGCTCTATAAATGTCTACATCCTGTCTGTTTGGGCATCTATAAATGTATTCACTGATTTTGGGTAGTCCCATGTTTTATACAAGACAAAAATTCCATACCTGAAAATAATTATTTAAAATTCAACTCTTAACCATATTAAATAGATGTTGTTGTTGAGGACTATGTTGATACAAGATAAATCTTTTTTAAAAAAAAATTTGGGAGGGGGGCTGGGTGGTAGTGCAGCAGGTTAAGTGCACATGTTGCAAAGTGTAAGAACCCACTCAAGGATCCCAGTTTGAACCCCCAGTTCCCCACCTGCATGGGGGTTGCTTCTCAGGAGGTGAAGCAGGTCTACAGGTGTCTATCTCTCCTCCTGTCTTCCCCTCCTCTCTCGACTTCTCTCTGTCCTAACCAATAACAACAACAGTTATAACAACAATAACAATAACAACCACAATAAGGGCAACAAAATTAGAAAAGTAGCATCCAGGAGCAGTGGATTCCTAGTGCTGGCACCGAGCCCCAGTGATAACCCTCAGGCAAAAAATTTTATTTATTTATTTATTGGATAGAGACAGCCAGAAATTGAGAGGAAGCAGAAGATAGAGTGGGATTGAGACAGAAGGACGCCTGCTGCTGTGCTTCACTACTTGTGAAGTTTCCCCTCTGCAGGAGGGGGCTGGGGGTCCTTGAGCATTGTCACATGTGCTCTTAGCCAGATACACCACCACCCAACCCCAAATCTTAGTTTTTTTCAGTGAGTTATCTATTTATACTATTTATGCTGAATTTTGCCAGTTTTTGTTTGTTATTGTAGATGAAGTTGACATTTCCAATGGTAAAATTTCTGACTTGGGGTTAAAAAATTTTGGAATGGGGGGAGTTTAGAGTCAGGTGGTTATATTATGGTAAATCTAGAGTTATATCTATATGTAAAACTTTTTTACAGTTTCTTTACAATATTACTTGTGTTAATTTTTGAATGTATATAAGATGATACTAAAGTTTGAAAGAATAACTTTTCCTGTTGTTAGCTTTTTAGTTGGAGAAGGAGCCTACAAATGGGCAATAGATCATGGCATACCCTCTTGTCCTCCTAACATCATGACCACAAGTGAGTAAAAACTTAAAAAATGGAGCTATATTAGCATATATATCTGCCAGTAACACATTGCTTTTGATCTGAATAGTACCAATATTTAAGAAAAAAAAACTTATATGCATGTTGAAAGATTTATAGTTGGAAAATACACAGAAAATTTATTTTAAGTTTGTGTGGTCCTTCAATTGTTTTCTTTCTTCTTTTTCTCTCTTTCTTGTCACCATCTGGGACTTTGTGTCAGCACTATAAAACCACTATGAATCAGTGGCCATATTTTCCTTTTATATTCTTTCTATTTCATTTGATAGGACAGGGCGAAATTGAGAAGGGAGAGGGAGATAGAGAGGGACAAAGAAAGATATTTGCATACCTGCTTCACTTTTCATGATGCTCTTTCCTTCCCTCCTGCAGGTGGGGAGCTGGGGCTTGAACCTGGGCCCTTGAGCATAGCAATGTGTGTACTCAACTGGGTACACCACCACTCAGCCCCTCTCCAATTGTTTTCATGATTTTGTATAAATATTACTTGTAGTTCCCCTTTATGTTATTTTTTTTAGGTAGAGCACAAGAGGAGAAAAAGAAATAAAAGTAACTTTATAAGAGTTAATACTGAAAAATGTTTTTTAAAGTTTGAACAAAGGGATATCAATCCTTAATCTATGAAGAGGCTAGTCAAATTAAAGTGCATGTAATACTCTATTAAGCAAATGGCCAAAATATATAAATAGGTAATATAACATAACTAATAGGTGTGAACTTTGTTATAGTGATATGGACAGATTTATGTGGAAGGATGCTCAGTGAACATTATTAAGAACATAAAACCATTTGAAAAAGGGATGTGCTAATAAATTATATATTTTTATAATAAACTGTTATAATATTGCTAGAATTTATTACCAAGATATATCTGATAGCCTTAAAATATAATGACTGAAAAAAGTTAAAGATGAGGCTATAAATATATGTATGTGTATATGTCTGTTAAAAAACATGGTTACATATTTATATATAAAAGACAAAGAACTATTAAAATATACTTATTTTTTAAGTTAACTATTTTTTAAAAAGAATTTATTTATTTATCCATGAGGAAGATAGGAAGAGAGACAGAAAGCACCAGACATCACTGTGGTACATGTGCTACTAGGTTTTGAACTCGGGACCTCATGGTTGAGAATCCAGTGCTCTATCACTGTGCCACCTCCTGGACCACAAGTTAACTATTCTTGATCAAAGTAATCTATGAAAATCATTTAAATGAAAATATAAGCAGTCATTAACTTTCAGGAGGCCAAGTTATATTAAAAAGAAATGTTTAGAGGGCCAGGTGGTAGTACATCTGATTAAGTGCATGTGCTACCATGCACATGGACCCAGGTTCAAGCCCCCATCTCCACTTGTAGGAGGGAAGCTTTATGAATGCAGTGCTGTAGGTCTCTCTCTCTCTTTCCATTCCTTCTTTCTTCATCTTTCTCCTCCTCCTCCTCTTTTTTTTTCATCAAAGCAGAGCACTGCTCAGCTTTGCCTGATGGTGGTGTGAGGGATTGAACCCGGGACCTTGGAGCCTCAAGCATGAGAGTCTTTTGCAGAACCATTATGTATTCTCCCCTATCTTTTTTCTTCCTTCTCAGTTTCTTTCTGTTCTCTTAAAAAGAAAGACAGATAGAAAATAGAAATGACTATATGTCATAGCAGGTATATAATAAGGATATGGCATAATAATATATTAAAAATGAGTATTTATTGTAGCTAAAAGTTATAATATAGGGAGGCTGGAAGGAAAAGAAGTGTTTGTGGCAGGGAGCAGGGAGTTCTCAATTCTCGTAGTCCCCATCACTAATTCTGTCTTAAAATCTTCCTATTGAACAGTTGAGGCAAATAAATCTGGTTATCTGAAGTTCCGTTGTATTTTTTCTTGGAGACATGCCTTCTGGAACGTTCTCATCTACAGTGGGTGCTTATTAGGACTGTAGCATAGATGCCATCTTTGGTCTTTACCTGACCATAGTTTTAGGATTTCCTTTTCTTCTCGTCAGTAGCAGACTCTGTTTTCTTTTCTTTTTTCCCCAGACTTTGTTTTCTTAATATTATGCTTTCTTCTTCTGCCACTACCACTTCTTCCTTTTCTTGTTCCTCCTCCTCCTCCTCCTCCTCCTCCTCCTCCTTCTATTCCTCCTCCTCCTTCACCTCCCCTTTCCTTACCCCCCCTCCCCTTTTCTTTTGTTTTATTCCTTTCTTTGGTATGTGACTGGAAATAGTTTCCTTAGGTCTTTGAAGAACTGCTTTCTCTAATTTTCTGGGTTTTCCATCTTACCATTTTCTAATTCATTGGCATTTTGATCCCTAGTCTTATCCTCCCACCCTCTCCTCCTACCTTCCTCCTTTCTTTTCGCCCTTAATGAGAGAGAGGACAGAGGAGGAGAGAAAGAGAAATCAGAGTATTACTGTCACATGCAGATGCTGGGGATTTAACTCAGAGCCTCATGTTTTGATTGTCTAAGGCTTCCTATGGTACTTCCTGAGTTGCTGATTCCTGGTATCTTGTGGTGCATTTTGTTTCTCTCTAAAAGGATAATCTTAATTCCATTGTTCTTTTCACAGTGAAGTATTTTGGGGATGAATTTTTTTAAATCATCATACTGGGTATTCATTTTCCAATTTTAGTCTGAGAATTATTGTCTCATTGTGGGGATATTTAAAAAGACTTATATTAATTCCTCCCCTTCCTTTATTTCATTTTTTAAATTTCTGTGACTAAGATGTTAAATCTTGTTCTCTACTCTCCTGAATTTTTCCAAAAAAAAAAAAATTACCTCCTTTTAACAACTCATTTAAATTTAGTGTGATTACTCATACATTTTGATTTGAATCTACTTTTCTTTGTGTATGTAGTAATTGAAACTACTTTTCTACTTAATTTTATTTTTTAAAAAAGTATTTTATTTATTTATTAATTAATGAGAGAGATAGGAGGAAAGAGAAAGAACCAGATATCACTCTGCTACATGTGCTGCCGGGGACTGAAGTTGGGATCTCATGCTTGAGAGTCCAGTTCCTTATCTACTGTGCCACCTCCCAGACCACACTACTTAATTTTATATTTGTCTTACAGTCTTACATGGCCCATGCCTTTTTTTTTTTCTTCCTCTTTTCAAGCCCCATTTTATGACTGTTTCATATATTATACCTCTCATGTTAGTCTCACTTTTTCTTACTATTCCCTAGGAGTTAACATAAAGATTCCAACTTGTGTGATTATGAAATTCTATGAGAAATTTGCCACCTTTCAGAAGTGTCTGAGAGTACTTGTATGACCATCGTAACATCTCAAGTTTTGCCTTTATGTTTTAATCTATAAATTTAAAATACTGTTAGTCATTGTTTTATAACATCCAATTTTCATTTATGTTTGTCTAAAAATATATATACCCTCTGCTGATGTTTAGTTTCCTACATATTTTTTTTTAAATTTGAGTTTTCACTTTGTTATTTTTCATATTTCTGAAGAATACCCTTTAGTGCTTTCATGAGCACAGGTCTCTGTTATCACTAGTCTGCTCATTCTCATTTATATGAAACTTTTCATTTCACCTCATCTTTGAACAGTAGTTTCACTGGATATAGTATTCTGGGTTAGCAGATCTCTTTTAAGCACATTGAAGATAATCAGTTTACTGTCTTTGTCTTCCATTGTAATTGCTGGAAAAACTAATCTCATTCTTAACTGTCACTTAATTCAAAGGTTACCTATTGTTTTCCTCTTTGGATATTTTTAGATTATTGTCCTTGTACTCTTATTTAATGTACCTTGTGGACTTTCATGATTTTAATTTAATTTATGGGTATGCTTTTGAATTGTTAAATCTAGGAATTAATGATTCATAATTCTGGGAAAATTCCCAATAAAAATATTACTCTTATTTCAATTTTTAATTTACTATTTTCAAGAATTCTAAATAGACATATACTACACCATCTCATATTATCTTTCCTATTTCTCTTGCTTTCTTTTATATTTCTGTAATGCTATCTCAACTGCATTCTGGATAACTTTTTCTGATTAATCATTTAGTTTATTTGCTAATTCATTTTTCATAGAATATAGAAATACAGGTTGCTACCTGTGATCATATATTTGTCTTAAAATATTACCAAATCTATGGAATTTATTTATTTTTTATTTATTGAATAGAAGCAGAGAGAAATTGAGAGGGAAGAAGGAGAAAGGGGGAGAGAGGGAGAGACATCTGCAGCAGTGCTTCACCACCTGTGAAGCTTTCCCCCCTCAGGTGGGAACCAGAGGCTTAAACCTGGGTCCTTGTGCATTGAAACATATGCACTCAACTATGTGCACTACCTTCTGGCCCCACCTTTGGTATTTTTATGGAGGCTTGATCATGGAAACATGATCAGTCATTAATTAAACTGCCAATAATCTCTCCTTCCCAGAGAATAGGGTTGTGATTGAAAGTTTTAGATTTCTAAACATGGTTTGGTCTCTCTGGTGGCCAGCTTTTATCCTGAAGTAATCAAGGAGCGCATCAACAATTGTTTCATAAGAACAAACGACATTTCTATTACCCAGGAAATTACAAGAGGTTAAAGAGCTTGATGGACACCTAGGACATAGTATAGTGGCTAAATCATTGAACTCTGATGCATGAGGTCCTGACTTCAATTCTTGGTATTGCATATGCCAAAGTGATGCTCTGGTTCTGTCTCTTCCTTTCTTTCTCATAAATAAATAAATACATAAATAAATCTTTATGAAAATAAAGAACTCTGTGTTAGGAAGTTGGGTCAGAGACTAAGTATTAAAACAAAAGGTGTTCATATGACTTAGAAAATTACAAGTCTTAAGAGCTGTGTTCCAGAAACTGAGGGTAGAGTCATACACATGATGCCATGCCGCATTGTTAATTGGAATTTATTTTATATGCTTAGTTAAAAAATTAATGCTCATAAAGCCTAAGGGCCATATGTTTGCAAATACAATCAGCCCCAAACTTCTTGGGAATGGTTTTCTCTCTCTATTTTTTTTTTTTTTCCAGTTTCTAATTTCTGCTACCTCTTTCTCCTCCTGTCCTTGTTCTTTTTATTATTTTTATATTATTTATTTTTTTGTTCTTTTGATTTTTCAACTGTTTCTAAGACAGTCTTGTCTGAAGGCACTTGATATTGGGATATGGAAGGTAGAGGTGCTGGGTATTCTTAATAAGTTTTACTATGAGAGTATTAGCCTTTTCAATCTTTAGCTTCTTAAGGGGAGGTGTTCCCTACTTTTAATGGGCTCTGAGCTTAACTTCTACCTGTGTCCTTGATGCTACTGAGCCAAATTCAAATTTATTACTATTGGCAAATGCCTACAGTACATTAATTTGGTGTTTTTTTTTTTTAAGTTTTACTATTATTAAGGTGGTAGTTTTCAGCATTTAGAATATTTAGTAATACTCAATGAGATAATTTTTTCGATTATCTTAACCTTTCATTATTAGAGAACTTTGGCATCTTTCTTCAGCCTTATATTCATTTGTGATTTATCCAAGTCAATGTACTTTTTCATGTCTAAGTATAAAACTTTCAACTACTATTTATGTATTTATTTATTTAATTTTATTTTTTGGTCACTAGGCTTATCACTAGGGTTTGATGTCTACATGGGTCGGTTTTTACATGGCCCCATTGTTCCTGTTAGCCTTCCTCCCGTCCTCCATTCTCCTCCCTTCCCTTCCCCTCTCCTTTCTGTCTTGAGAGACATGCCGGAGTACTGCTCAACTCTGGCTTATGGTAGTGCTGGGGACTGAAACTGGGATCTTGGAGAAATCTCAGACATGAATGTCTTTTGCATAGCCATTATGCTGTCTTCCCAGCTATCCTGTTTCTTTTTGGTACAGGTGAGAGATAGCGAGAGAGAGAGAAGGAGAAAGAGACACCTGCATCATTGGCTCTATTCTACTGCTCATGAAGCTGCTTCTGTGCGATGATGGTAACTTGCTACAGGGTGATCCACTATCTGAACTCCATTTTTTAAAAAAAATTTTTAGAAATTCTATTTTTTCCTTCAGCCTAGTTAATCATTTTTTGTTCCTTATGTTTTCAGTATCTTTATTTCATTACTATGAGCACAAATATGTTTCCATTTTGTTTCTGATTTTTCCCCCCCAATACCTGAAGTCTTTATATTAAGTCAAATTATGTTTTCTGATATTTGGCTGACTTTTTTTTTTTAATTCTTGGTGGTTTAATTCTCATGTTTTATGAAATATTTTCTAAAAAATCTTTGAAGTCATGTAAATTGCAACATGGGAATTCCTTGAGGGCTTGGGTAAGTTAAACTGTGTTTTTCTAGGGAGTGTTTGCATTTGTATTTAATTGCCATACCAAAATCATTTTTTTTTTTTCAGGCCCATCAGGTAATAAGAATTTTCTAAGCCTTTGTGAATGCCCCTTTTAGAGACTTTTTCTCACCTTTATAGCTCAAGTCAAGACCTGCATATTTCACTCCTTTTCTACTTATGATGCCTTTTTCTAGTTTTACATCTCACTGGGCTTATTACCCTTTGGGGCTCCCTCATCTCTTTATGAATAATCTCAGTACTTTTTCTTATGCTGAGTTGTTCCTAGGTTTTATCTCCTGTTCCATATACATGGTGTCCTGCAAAACCAAGTCAGTAGGGGCATGCACTAGCAGATAATTCTGAGTAACTTCTACCTTTAGTGTTACCTGATTTTTTTTCAGATCTGAACTTTTTTCTTAGCTTTTTTAAAAAAATTATTTATTCATTCATGAGAAAGATAGGAGGAGAGAGAGAAAGGACCAGATATTACTCTGGTACATGTGCTGCCGGGGATTGAACTCAGGACCTCATGCTTGAGTTCAATGCTTTGTCCACGGTGCCACTTTTTTTTTTTTTTAAATCTTAGTTTATTTTACTCTCCTACTGCCTCAGTATGCACTGAAAAAAACTTATGTATCTTTTATCAGTGTTTTTGAGGACTTTGTCTTGAGAGGAGTCTTCAGAATGTATTATTTGCCTTATCACCCTAATATTTTTCAAATGCTATTTTTAATATGTCTTTTATAGGATTCAGTTTAGCTGCATTTAAAAGAAACAAGAGGAAACTAGAGCTGGCAGAAAGGGTGGAAACAGATTTTATTCAACTAAAGAAAAGAAGACAATCAAGTGAAAAGGTCAGAAGGTGTTTGCAATATTAATTATTATTAACATATAAATCATTGCTTCACAAACTGATGAGTATGGAGTTTAAAAATGCGAAGTTGTTCTAATGGCCAAGAGTGCTGTATGTTTGAAAACTAACTTGAAAAGGCAGAATTGATTTAGAAAAAAAACCTTGCGGAATTAAATAGGGAAGGTCAGCTCTAAAAGATTGGGGACAATAATAAAAGTCTAGAAGCAGTCTACATTCCGAGTGCTTTAATTGATTTAATTTAACTAGTCCTTTGATGTTCTTTTTCTGTTTTAGATAATATGGAACTTGAAATTTTGGGACAATTGAGTACAATTTATATAAAAATGATAAAATGAAACATTTATTGGTGGGTTCACACTTCAAAGAAAAGGTGAAAAGATTTTGGGTATATATGTGTATGTGTACACACACACACACACACACACACACGAATGAAAGATGGGAGTGGTAGAGGTGGAGGGTAAGAACCATAGCATGGAAGCTTCCTTCAATGTGGTGGGGGCTTGTCTCAGACATAAGTCACGCATATGGCAAAGCAGCACAGTATCCAGTTGGATTTAGATTTTAGCTTTATATAAACATTTTGTTAGTGAATGAACCTTTGCATCTTAAATAAAAGAAAATGTTTAAATTATGTATTCTTTTGAAATGATTCTCTTCACCCTGAGATTACCGAACTTTTGAAAAACTTGAACTGTCATTCACAGTGGTTAAGAGGACTTTCAATAAAAACCTTGACATGGCGGGGGTGGGGGGTGGGGGTGGGCGGAAATTAACCGTAGGGTTAGTTATATGCCTCAGAAGCTTATAGGTAGGTCTGGAGGAGGATTTTATTAGGAAATTATTGGCATTAAGAGGAATATAGGACATGTATGTTACCATGTGTGCAATCCAGATTCAAACCTGGTTCCCACTATACCAGGAGCTATGAGATAGTATAAAAATATAAATACACATGACAAGATGATCTCACTTAGGAATGGGTTATCAGGCAGACCATGACTAGAGATATCTGAATAGTTTTGCCATGGAGAGATAAGAAAGAGGTATGGGAAAAAGGGACTGTGTCATTGTTAGTAAGAGTCTGTGAATTCAGTGAGTAATATAACACACAAATGCTCTATTTTCCTTCTACTTCCATAACATAATGTTAAGAGGAGCAAAGGTGATGATGGATGTTCAAGTACCCTGTGAATCATGAAGTCAACATCATAGTCTTTGAAATTGTGACCTTAGTTTTTTTAATGTTACTCAGCTTAAAGAAAATATTGCCTGTGTTAGTTATCCTGGTTGTAACCTTATGCTGGAGAAAGAGAGGTAGGTAATGGTGAGTGGACATATCTAAACCAGGTATAATTTAAGTGAAATATTTTAGAAACTTTAAATGATGACCCAGCTACTGAACTTAAGATTCCTGAGGTTCCTGGATTTGATCCTCAGTGCTACATGTGTGGTGATCTGTTGTCTTTCTCAGGTGAATTTCTCTCTTATATTTACTATATAAACATAAAATTTGAAAAGTTATTTTTATAAAGTGACAAAGGTATTTTAAAATATTTTAAAAAATTATTTTATTTGGTAGGACAGAGAAAAATTGAGAATGGAAGGGAAGATAATGAGGGAGAGAGAAAGAGACCCCTGTAGCACTGTTTCACTGCTCATTGAAGCTTCTCCGCTGTAGGTTGGGGCTGAGTTCTTGAACCTAGGTTCTTGTACTTTGTAATATGTATAGTTAATCAAGTGCACCATTGCTGTCCCCAGAGAAATATGTCTAACATTTAGAATATAGGAATTTTACTGTGTAAAATTCTTACTGTGTAAAAAACCATTTGATACTGTCCTATAAAAAAGGCTAGGATTCAGTCCCTATCTTCTTTGGCTTTGTTTTATAATGTTTCTTGCATACCTTTGGTTGGTGTTATCTGTCATAGTAAAGATAATAAAACATGCTCCCAGAAAGAAAGGCCAGTAGATAATGAATGGGGCAGATGGGGCAGAAAATTACAATTTTTAAAAGGAAGTATGATAAGTTTTTAGCTATACAACAGGAAAGGACAAATAGGTATTTTTTAAATTGACTTATATTTAGTTTATTTCTTTCTGCCCTGTGTATATATTTTCAGCATAGTTTTGGTTAGCCAGCATTGATTATGGCTTGGTACTGCTGTTTGTTGTGGCTCCATAAAAGAAGTTGTAAGTTGGGTATGTAAATATAATAAGAAGTATAGGGTGGTAGCTTTCCTAATGTTCACATTACTTTTGTTACTTGGTGTTGAAGGATAATAAATATTGTCTTGAAAGGAGTATAAGTAGAATAAATAAGTTTTTAAAGTTAAAAATTGATTGTGCAGGTATCACAATTTTAGTAGAAATAAAATATAAAAGTAAGAAAATCATGATCAGTTTACTACCACGACAAATAAGTGTTTTTTTTCCTTTAGTCTTTTGCCATTTAAAGTTTTCATTTGACTTAGTCTAAAATAAGAATGGTTAATCCATGAAAGGTTTTTGCCTGCGAATGAAGAAAATCTGCCTTGGGCTTAAGCAAAACACATTTGTTCCCCTGCTTCCTGCTTCCTAACTCTTTGCCTTGTAATTAGTTTTAGGTTGATTTGTTGCTTCGACATTAGTTTAGGCTTCCACTGATGCTAAATTCAACATATTTGGGAATCTCTTCAGCTCTTTTCTCTTATCTTTCACTCTATGAATTATTAAACCTCCTTTAATTTTTTTTGATAACACATCTACATTCAAGGTGAGGCAGTGGGGAAACAGTGGGTAGACTAGTGCCAGATATGTCTGTTACTTTTAAAAATATGGAATGCAACCTTATCCTAGAATTATTCTCATTGAATTTCTCCTTAACTTTTTTTTAGGGCATAGTGCAGAAGAGGCATAATTTGGTTACATGACTAGTCTCTGCTGCAAGAGAATTTAGGGAATTCAGTGGATTGGACTGATAACTATCTGATAACTCATGGTTTGCTACTTGGGAATTCAAGATGTCTTCTCACACAAGATAATGGTTTTGTTGTCAAAAGAGGGAGAAAAGAATGATTCTCTTATATGTTGAGATAATATTTTATCATATCTTTCTGTAGTAAACATGTCTTTTGTTACAACAAATCAAGATAGGATTAAGCAGATAATATACACATAAATAAAAATATTTTTTGCCTTTATTTTTAGGGTATATGAATTTTAAAATATACTATTAAATATAAGGATTTTTATGTTCTTAGTAATGTTCATAAGTTAATGGCATCTTTTTTTACTTTTATTATGATATAAGGTAAAGGCATGCTGGAGAAGGAAAAGATCACAATTTATGTTACTGTGTAATTAAAAAATAGTAGTTGTATACTATCTGTTGGGTTTTCAGAAAAGTCATGACACATTTTGCATAGAAAAATAAAAATAGAGGGTAGAGAGCGTAATGATTATGCAAAGAGACTCTTGTGCCTGAGGCTCCAAAGTTCCAGATTCAATCCCTTGCACCACCATAAACCAGAGCTGAGCACTGCTCTGGTAAAATAAATAAATATATAAAATATGCACCTTCTTCTTCCCCAGAACAACCTTGATCCATATTCCCAGCAGGGGAAAAGTGATAGGATGAAGATAAAAGGGCTCTGAACTCCAGTTCCATTAGCACCCAGAGAAAGAGAAGGAAAAAGAGGGACACATGGAGGTAGTTATGTTGTCATGAGTGGCTTGGAGGGAGGATTGAATCAGAATAAAAAGGGGGCAGTTATGAATAAATGTGGACACAGTTGTAGAGATGATGGTTGGCCCGTGTTTACAACCTTAGGGAAAATGTGGTAGGTTGCAGTGAGGAGACTGAAGATTCAGAAATCTGATGGTGGGAATGGTGTGGATTTAAACTCCTGTTGACATGTAATTCTGTATTACATATACATACATACATATATATATGCAAAACAAAATACATCATAGCTCTTCTGATAGTTCAATATTTTATTCCTCGGTGTGGGCTCTTTCCCTTACTATATATGCACTTGTAAGGTGATTCTGGGCCTTTAAAATGATTGTGTAAGCTGAAACTGCAAAGGGGTTTTAATAGTAAACAATCACACTTGTTTTATGACCTTTAAACATTTTTGTCAAAACACGACAGACTACTGGTTATAAATGTATACAGAAACAAGCAAACAGTAAAACTAGTATTTCATACATTAAAATATTACATGCATAGATAAAATGTTCGTTTCTGTGTAAAGAAAGGTTATTACTAGGGGCCAGGTGGTGGCGCACCTGGTTGAACACACATGTTATAATATGCAAGGACCCAGGTTCAATCCCCTGGTCCCCACCTGTATGGGGAAAGCTTCACGAGTGGTGAAGCAGGGCTGCAGGTGTCTCTCTGTCTCTCTCTCTATCTCCCCTTCCCTCTCAATTTCTGGCTGTGTCTATCCAATAAATAAATAAATGTTGTAAATAAAAAATTAAAAAAGAGAAAGTTTTACTAAGAGTGGCTTGAACAGTTGCCTTCTTGCCATATAATAATCATGTAGTTATAACAAAAAATAAACAATGAATTGTCAGACTCCTTTTCAAATTTTAGATCAGCTTTCAGTATTTTATCCTTTGCTCTTCCTATGTTGTAAATTATTTCCCAGAATTTCAAGTTCTTTTTTGTCAGTGTTACTTCCTGTGGGATATCTTCAACCACATTCCTTTTTTATGTTGATAAGTTCATCTTTACTAAATTCCTCTCAGATGAATGATGACAGTATCAAACACCTCACAACCATTTTTTTTGTACTGACCTTAATTTTTTATTTGAATTTCACTACTGTCACTTTTGTTTGCTTTGCTTTTTGTCTTTGTTGACCATGTTTCTCTTTCTTTAAAAAAATTTTTTTTGGGGGGGTGATTAATGGTTTACAGTTGATGACACATAGGTACAATTTCTCATCTCCTCATGAGAGGCAGAATACTCTAACCTCCAACATAGGCCCTTTTCCACCATCATGCATCAGGAGCCCAATGCAACTTCTTCTTTTGATTATTGAATTTTGAAGGATGTGAAATGGATTTATCACTGGGAAACAAAGAAATTAATTGGCAACATGTTTTGCTACCTGTGCACAATGACCCATCATTGACAGACTCTGAAAGAAATGAAATGATTGGTTACCAATTATGATAGGTGTTTGATGTTTAGGCAGTAATCTATGAATTGAAGAGCTAGCAGTGAAATGTTTACCTTAAGCAATTACTTTGGCTAATATATCATGATAATTGAAATTTATGCCAGGTTGTTGGAGCAACTGGTATTATTTAACTAAATTGTAGTAACTAAAATTTGTGTAAATCAGAATTAGGCAAAAATGAGAACTATTTTTTTCTTAATAGAGAAATGGACTGTTTGTCCTGTGGAATTTCGTTCAGTCTCAGTTTTCCTGATAACATTATTCATGTGCAGTTCAGCGCACTCCTTCATCCTTTGTAATTCCCGCAAATTGGTATCTGTATCTTCCTTGAGATTTTGCCATCGATTCTCATTTTGTGTTCTGTGTGGCAAGGTAGTTAATATGTTTTAAATTCATATTTTACATTTTACTTTGTTTCCATACAAAAAAAAAAGAGGTAGTTAGTTGTGCTGGTGCTAATATCATATTTGAAAATGGTAACTTCTTTTGGAATGACGTGTCTAGTTCATTGGTCAGTTGTTTTTAGCTTAAATGACAGGACTCAGTGAGTTATATTTGACTGAAAGAGTTGCAACAAAGGGGAGATGCATAGATCAAGAAAACAAACTGATTCAATGCACACTATAATATAGATTTTTATAAATATCAATTTCAAACAGCTAGCCCTTCATGTTATTGGAAGGGACTCTTTTATTTTTAGACTATTAAAAGAGGTTGGGGGGTATTGTTTGATCTCAACATTTTTGATGTTTTAAGCCTTTTTATCTTCTTCATTTTCACAAGCATATTGTTGAAATAGTTTTCATGTCCTTTTCTTTAATAACAGATTTTACAGTTGAATATATATAGAAATTCTTTGCCTCCTCACCACATTTACAAAGTAATTTACGTTTTCTATTAATTTCACTGGTTTTATTTTTGGGTTAAGCAGTACTTATATTGGGTAGTGAAATGAAAGATAATCAGACCTTTTCCATTGTATGACTATCTTTCATTCTAATGAATAAGTTTAGAAAATTTTGCAACGCTCCATCTATTGTTGTGTGTTCAAAACCACTCAAAAGCATTCAAAGAGATGCTACAACTTTTAATTTTGTTTTCTTTAGTCACCACATAGGGACATCAAATTGGCCACATGTTTCAGAAAGGAAATGTTGGGCCTTGCTTTGTGCACTTCATATAAATATATTCTATTCTTTTGAAGTATATTGTGGGTAACATTTTTCTCTTTTATCCACCATCTTGAAATTATTATATAAACGCTTAACTGTATCATACTAAATCACTGTATTTATTTGGGTGAGAGGTAGGCTAACATCAAAGAATATAAATGAACAGAATACAACATGTTTTCCTCAGATTGTTCTATTGGACTTGTGTACATGACTCTGAATTTTGTGTGCAGGAGAAGAAGGAATTAGTTTTTTCTAGAAATTTGCTAGACTGGAGTTTTGTTATAGTTCTTAAGATGGTTAGTCTACTGCACTGGGTTAACTTTGGTGCTATGATGCCTTTTCTTTTCTCCCTCTCTCTTTCTGAAAAAGTTGGTCCAGAACAAGCAACCCCTAATATGACCGAAAAAAGGGTAGTTAGTATGTAGGTATACTAGTAAACAGAGATAATAGTCTTTTTTTTACTACCTTTTACACAGAGTAAGTTACTGTACATACTTAAATTTTTCATATAACTAAAAATTTATCCAATTTATCTTGTTTAAAATTATTTTATTGAGTTGTAATGTATTGAAAGTTACATTTGCCTCATATGAGACTGTCTTGATTACTGTATAAATGTACAGAATTAATATGTATATTTTCACATGTAAATAAATCAGTAGTTAGTAGTTACTGACGTCAATAACTTAACTAAACATATATTAGATTGCTACTACAATTTTTATGGTTTACTAAACCTGATGATGAACTTTCTCTTATAGTATAATTTAATGAAGAGTTTTTAAACAACTGTGATTTCTAGTACTTTGTCAATTCATCAATTATCTTATCCTAGAACTTTCAACCCTTGGTATCTGGATAATCGCAGTAGGTTTGTTATGCTTTAAGAAAAGCATCAAGTTTTCACATACATATTTGATAGGGTGGATTTCTTCCCATGTTTTTCTTTAATCCGTACCAAGTCATATCTTAAATTTATGAGTCTTAAAAGTTATCAGGTACATAATATTTGAGGTGAGAAATCCTTATTCACAAATATTTTTATTTATTTAAAAATTGTCTTTTATTTGATAGGACAGAGAAATTGAAGAGAAAGGGGGAGAGAGAGAGAGAGAGAGAGAGAGAGACCAACTGACCTAAAGCACCACTTTACCTCTTGTGAGTCATCCCCCTCAACCCCCCCCCCCCCCCCCCCGCAGGTGGGGACTGGAGCTTGAACCCTGGCCCTTGAACTTGGAAGCATAAGTGCTCAACCAAGTGTAACACTGCCTGGCTCAATGCTAACAAATCTTAGTTGCTGTTTTAATTTTATTTGGAAGTTACTTGTGGTTTTCCTGGGATAAGTTATAAGTTAACATAAGATATTGTCAACTTTGTAAGTCCCTAACTTTCAGTGTTCGACGAGTATTTAGTATTAAGCTCTGTAGATCCTTTTTGAAGTTTTACTGTTCAACAGAATCGGTGGAAATAGTAGAGAAATGAATTTTTTCTTCATTATCATTGGAATAGTTTCAGCTGATTTTTATATAATGTAGAAGTAACCATACTATAGCATTTCCTAGGAGGAATCTCATTGGGCATTTACTCAGGCTATACACATTGCTAAGGAAGGGGGTGATAGAGAGGGAGAGAGATAGAGAGACACCTGCAACCCTACTTCACCACTTGTGAAGCTTTTCCCCTGCAGGTGGGGACCGGGGGCTCGAACCTGGGTCCTTGTGCACTTTAGCATGTGTGCCACCACCCGGCCCCCTGATATACTTTTTTTATTGGGGGGATTAATAGCTTATAGTCAACCTGTGTACATTGGTACATGTATAGAATTTCTGTTTTCTGCAAAAAACTGACTCCTCACCTAGGTTCTCCTCCACCATCATGCACCAGGAACTGAAAAGCCCCTTCCTACCACTCCCCCACCAACCCCCCACCACTCCCTACCAAGAGTACTTTACTTTGGAGCAATATACCAATCCCAGCTCAAGTTTTGCTTTGTAATAACATACTCTTTTTTCTTTTAATTTATTTATAAGATGGAAACACTGACAAGACCATAGAATAAGAGGGGTACAGTTCCCACCACCTGAGCTCTGTATCCCATCCCCTCCCCTGATAGCTTTTCTATTCTTTAACCCTCTGGGAGTATGGACCCAAGGTCATTGTGGGATGCAGAAGGTGGAAGGCCTGGCTTCTGTAATTGTTTCCCCGCTGATCATGGGCATTGACAGATTGATCCATACCCCCAGCCTGCTTCTCTCTTTCCCTAGTGGGGCTGGGCTCTGAGGAAGTGGGGCTCCAGAATACATGGGTGGAGTCGTCTGCCCAGGGAAGTCCTGTTGACATCATATCATGGTAGCATCTGGAACCTGGTGGCTGAAAAAGAGTTAACATATAAAGCCATACAAATAGTTGATTAATCATGAACCTAAAGGCTAGAATATTGCAGATGAATATTTGGGGTTTCGTTTTGGAAATAGCTAGTAGGTCTATCTTAGGTATATTGCAAAGGGCCCATAACTTTGTTAGTTTTTGTCTGAGCCTGACCTCTGATATGTAGGTGAACCCAATTTATTGTCTGGGGAGATGATGTCATGGCTGGAAAAAGTCCTAGAAAGCTGGATAAGGAACACCATCATATTCTAAGTCATTACTTTAAAGTTGTTCTTGTATGATATTACTGTGCACTAATGATGTGAGTTGGTCTGTCATTTAGTTATGTTGACACATATACAACTAATAAGACCAGAAAAATAAGTCAGTAGATGACAAGACAAATGTGTATATGAACACATACATATGCATACATGGAAACACCAGTAAGAAGAATATTTTAAGGGTAAAAAATAAGAGCCAGTGCTTAATTAGGTTCAGTGAAAGCTATCTGAGTCTTTAAAAACTTGGTTGGAAAAAAATTTGGTTGGGTCACTTCTCTATTCAGGCTAGTAGATTTTAGAAAAACAGTTGTATACCAAAACTATTTAGCATTCAAGACCCAAGATTGGGGTCACTTCTATGGCCCTGCCTTCATTTCCTTTCTAAGCCATACCTACAACTATTACTACTATTTTTTTTATGACGTAGCTACACTTTTTAAAAAAAAATTTATTACCTTTATTTATTTATTGGATAGAGAAAGCCAGATATTGAGAGGGAAAGGGATGATAGGGAGAGAGAGAGAGCGACAGAGAGACACCTGCAGCCCTGATTCACCACTCATGAATCTTTTGCCCTACAGGTGGGGACTGGGGGCTTGAACCTGGGTCCTTGTGCATTGTAACACATGCACTCAACCAAGTGTGCCACCACCCGGGCCCCTATTACTATTTCTGAGTATCCTTTCTCTTTCCTCTTCCCTCTCAGATAAAAAAACAATATCTGACTTCCTCTGTTGTTTTCCAGACTCACTTCCTTTTCAGTGATGCTATAAAGACAAAGTTCCCTCGTCACAAGTATTCTGGGTTCCATTGGGATTCTTCTGACCCTTCTGGTCATTGTTCCCTAGAACCCCCCCTTTTTTTAGCAATCCAAAAATTCTTTTTGGGGTACAAAAAGAAGGATTTCTGGCTTCTGTAATTGCTTCTCTGCTGGACATGGACATTGGCAGGTCTACTATACCCCTGGCCTGTTTCTATCTTTCTCTAGTAGGGTAGATCTCTGGAGAGGTGAGGCTTCAGGACACATTGGTAAGGTCATCTGCCCAAGGACGTGAGGATAGGATTATAATAGTATCTACAACTTGGTGGCTGAAAGGCAATAAGATAGAAAGGATAAAATGTTTAATAAATAGAAACCAGAGTAGGAATAGAGTGAATGAGACTAGGGACTCTAGGCCCAGTCCGTTGCTATATCCCAGACTATCCCAATTTCTTCTTATATATTTTCATTTCCTCATCCATTTAGAAACAAGCACAACATGTCTTACATCAAGCGTCATAATTCCTAGAATGGCATTCTGACACATCTGCTCACAACCGTTGCCCCTTCAGTCAGTTCTATATACAGCATTCTGGAGTTATTTAAAAGTACAACTTGATTTTGCCATGACCCTGTTTAAATTCTTTAGTCACTTTCAGCTGCTTTTAAGAATAAAGTATAGGCTTTTCAACAGAGTACATAGAACCTATTAAAGGAGCAGATGTCAGTTTTTCTTTCTATCTTTTGGCTTTCTCACTCTCACTTGAGCAACATTGTTTGCCAATATTCTGAGTCAAGGCCTTTGTGTGTATAGTGTTTATTTTTTCTTGATGCCAGTATAATCAATTGGGATTGGTACCTGCATGGTGAATACACTGCTCTTAGCTGCCATATCCCCCCTCCCCCCTCTTTTTATCTGACAGAAGAAAGAGAAATTTGAGAGGGTAGTGGAGAAGGAGAGAGAAAAAAGAGATACTTGAAACACTTCTTTGCTGCTCAGGAAACGCTTCCCTCCTGCAGGTGGGGGCCAGGGGCTTTAACCTGGGTTCCCAAGGCATGGTAACATGCATTTAACTGAGTGTACCACTGCACAACTGCTTTGTATGATTCCATATCTTGGGAATATTGTTTCTCCTTTCTTCCACTTCTCATTTTAGGCTATCATGATGTTCCAGTTACCTTTCTATTTGTATGTTATTTGGCACTCTTTTTAAATTTTATTTGATTAGTGACTTAATAATGATTGACAAGATTGTGGTATAAGAGGGATACAATTCCAAACAATTCCCTCCACCAGAATTCTGTATCCTATCCCCTCTACTGGAAGTTTCTTTATTCTTTATTCCTCTGGGAGTATGGACCAGAGAACTTTATGGAGAGCAGAAGGTGGAAGGTCTGGCTTCTGTAATTGCTTCTCTGCTGGTCGATCCATACCCCCCAGCTTTTTTCTATCTTTCCCTAGTGGGCTAGGGCTCTGGGGAAGTGGGGTTCCAGGACACATTTTGTGGGGTAATTGGCCCAGGAAAGTCAGGTTGGTGTCATGGTAGTAGCATCTGCAACTTGGTAGCTGAAAAACATTAAGATATAAAGTAGAACAAGTGGTTTAATAATCAGGAACCTAAAGGTAAGAATATAGCAGATGAGATTTGGGATTTTCATCGTGTAAGAAGCTAGGAAGTCTATATTAGGTATATTCCAAGGGGCCCATGACTTCACTAAATTTTGCCTGATCCAACAGTTAACATGCAAAGTTAGCTAAAAGTATTGTCTGGCAAGATGGTGTCATAGTTGGGAATAGGATTAGAAAGCTGGATCAGGGAAAAGAGTAGTTGCTAAATATGGAAAAAATGTTGAAGTGCCTTTAACTGTAAACCCCATTGTCTACTCATATGTAGCACAGGAGCCTGTGTAGCCGTGTTTGGCAATTTACTCTTTCATTAGAGAGCAGGTTCCAGGAGAACAGGTATCAATAGCTTTTTTAGGTGTATGCCATGGCTTTCAGCTTGGCATATAATGTGTTCAATAAATACATGTAGTTTTGGGGGTTACATTTAGCACTATCAAGTGATTATTTTCACCCCTGATGATGGAACAGTTGCAATATATTCATTATTGTTTTCCCTAGTTCTAGTTTTTCTCTATTCCTTTTTCAAGATCATCTCTTTTCCCAATATATGTTATCCTGTAAATACTTGCATTGGTCTTGTTGCTCTTTTTGGAGAATCTTCAATACTATCTTTAGATCTGAACAAGCTTTTTAGCCAAAGTTTATAAAACCCCTTGAAAACTGATGCTAACCAATTTTTCTTTTCTTTTTTTAAAAAATTATTTATTTATTATTAGATAGAGTCAGAGAGAAATTGAGGGGGGGTAGAAAGTGAGGGGGAAGAGACAGAGAGACACTTGCCGCTCTGCTCCACCATTCATGAAGTTTTCCCCCTGCAGGTGGGGACCAGGGACTTGAACCTGGGTCCTTGTGCACTGTAATGTGTGTACTTAACCAGATGTGCCATCGCCTGGACCATATTTTTATTTTCTTCCTCTTCCAAATATATTTATTTTAAAAATTAAATTACATATTACATATGAGAGAAAGCATTTCACATGGTGGGTTGGGGGGCGAGAGTGTGTGTGAGAGTTAGAGCACCATGCTGGTGCATGCAGTATTGGGGATCTAACTGGAACCTTACAAATGAAAATTCTGCTTCTGTCAGTTGAACTGTTTTTCCAGCAGCTTCACATATAGTTCTCTATTCGGCTTTCCATGAATTTGCTTATGATTCTTTGCTTATATCTCTTCGTTCATGGGATACATAATAGCTAATAATAATATATTTTAGTTAATTATTATTACCATTATTTAAATTTTAAATAATTTAAAAATATTTATTCCCTTTTGTTGCTCTTACTGTTTTATTGTTGTACTTATTGCTGTTGATATTGATGTCGTCGTTGTTAGATAGGACAAAGAGAAATGGAGAGAGGAGGGGAAGACAGAGATGGGGAGAGAAAGATAAACACTTGCAGACCTGCTTCACCACCTGTGAAGCAACTCTCCTGCAGGTGGGGAGCCAGGGGCTCGAACCGGATCTTTATGCCAGTCCTTGCGCTTTGAGTCACGTGCGCTTAACCTGCTGCACTACCGCCCGACTCCCTATTATTGTTTTTTTAACCAGAACACTGCTCAGCTCTGGCTTATGGTGCTGTCATATTTGAACCTGAAACCTCGGATAGTCACTATGCTATCCTTCTTACTGACAGGTAATAATGAAATGCCAACCATTTCTCTATTGTAATTGTAATCTAAATCTCCTTTAAGGACTGGTTCTAATGCTACTGACATCAGAATACATTTCTTTATTTATATAGTAAATGTGATGTGCATTCAGGAAGTGTCTGTTAAGGTAAATAGCTTCTCTTCATATTTGACACTTTGTTATTGGTGTATGTTTTTTTATAATGATGATGATGATGATGATTTTACCAGAGCACTTTTCAGCCCTGGCTTATGGTGGTACAGGGGATTGAACATAGGACTTCAGAGCCTCAGGCATGAGAATCTATTTGCATAACCATTATGCTATCTACCCATGCCTGGTGTGTGGTTTTTATATCATATTTGTGTATATGGATTATGTAATGGGCATTTTGGTTTTTTTTTTAATCCTTATTACAGCTCTAGAAAAAGTATCCTTACTCAGTTAACATTATTGATGTAAATATATATAGTTTCTGATTCTAATGTCTATCTTGAGAAAGAGAAACATGCCATTTTCTTTAATTCTAAGTGTTAAAGATGAGTTTCAGCTTATTTTTAATGTCCCAAGCATACATATTTTCAAACTATGCCTCAGTTTTAACACTAAGAGTATGTCTGGTCATATAATGAGATAAGGGTGATTACTACGTGATAATGACTCTACTCATTCAATATGGTAGAGATACTATGTATGTAAATGAAGTAGTGACTGGATATCATATCTTAGAAACACTCCACAATGTCAAAAGGACCATTTCAAAGAGGTGAGTCAAGAAGCGCCCACAAGGGGGCATACTCATCTAGAGAAAATTGAGCACCTTTCTTGCTATTCAGGAAAAAAATGTCCATTTAAAAGATACTTCTAGAGTTATTTTTTTTTAAAGATTTATTTAATTTTTTGAAATTTATTTTTTATTAGTGATTTGAATAACAAGAATGTAAGTTAATGGGTACAATTCCATGCAATTTCTATCACCAGAGTTCTGTATCCTATCCTCTCCCCTCCATTGGAAGCTTTCCTATTCTTTATCCCTCTCACTCAGTACTCTGGCATATACAAAGCCGGGCATGGAACTTGGGGCCTCATATTTGAGAGTCCAATGCCTTATTCACTGTGTGACCTTCCAGACCCCTTTAAAGTTAAAAAAAAAAAAAAAGCAGCAGCAGCAGCTTAATCAACCACAGAAACAATTCCTACCCATTTTCTACCATTTCTTTAGTTTTCCTATAGGGAGGGGTCTTACAGAATGAAAATGAGGGTTTCCATGTAGGTTCAGACAAATTTATGAAGCGGATGCTTGTACTTGCTGCCCCTGTATTAAGAGCATTTTTGCTTATAAGCTAATGCTTCTCATCTCTTCTTTGAACATTTTGGATAATTTGACCAAGGAATAAGCAGTTCTTCATTTTCATTGATCCACTGATCTAGGTAGTCTGAGCTATGAGGAACTCACCCATGATCACCTTGAGGTTTTGAATGGTGTTTCCATAAGAGGTCATGGCCTCATGGCCTTTTTTTTTTCTTCCCTGGTGCCTATTTTTCTTTTGCTGCCTACATTTTTACCAGCAAGCATTTACTGAATATTCTTTATGTGCATTTTTTTCTTCTTTCTTTTGCCTTCAGGGTTGTCGCTGGGGCTCGGTGCCTGCACTATGAATCCACTGCTGCTGGAGTCCATTTTTTCCATTTTTGTTGCCATTATTGTTATTGCTGTTGGATAGGATGGAGAGAAAGCGAGAGAGGAGGGAAAGACAGAGAGAAGGAAGAGAAAGATACACACCTGCAGACCTGCTTCACCGCATGTGAAGCGACCCACCTCCAGGTGGGGAGCCAGGTGCTTGAACTGGGATCCTTGAGCTGGTCCTTGTGCCATGTGTGTAACCCGATTTGCTACTGCTCAGCCCCCTCCATCTTTTTTTTTTTTTTTTTAATATAACAAAAGTATTCAATCAAGTGAAAAGTGGTAAACAAGAAATAACCAAACAAATACTGCAAGCAGCATATTTACTATTGAAAACATGCTAAGATGAATATGTTGTTTCACCACCATCTTACCATAGTTTTCTTATGTGTTACATGTGTGGAAATTTGAATGATCAAATAAATAAAAGTCTATTTACTACAGAGAATCATTTCATAAGGCAGTCAAACTGTGTTTAGAGAACAAAATTATTCAGGAAATTCTCTACCCAATTAGATTCACTAAAAATCTGTTTAGGACAAAATGGATGGAACTGGAGGTGATTACACTTAGCAAATAAGAGATGAAAGACAACTACTGTATGGTTTCACTCATACGATTTTAAAGTAGGATTTAGGAGTTAACAGAGCCTATGGCATCTTTAACTCCCAACTGCCATATATTTTTTTTCCAGCAGAGTTAAGTAATAAGGGAGAAATCACTATTTGTTATGAAAGAATGAAACCAACCTTCAATTGAGTGTTATAGAAATTAGTGGGATTGAAAAAACACTGTATGTACACTAAATTTCTCATGGTAGCTTTCACAGAAGAGGTGGAATTTGTATATTTTATTTTGATTTTATTGGATAGAGAGAGAAATTAAAAGGGAAAGGGGGCATAGAAAGGAAAAGAGGAGGGTAGAAGGAGAGGGGAGATGGAAGGGAGAGAGAAGAGATAAAGTGCATGCGAAAGAGACCTACATCACTGCTTCATTGCTCTTGAAGCTTTGTCTCTACAGATGGGGCCTGGGGGCTTGAACCCATGCCCTTGCATGTGTTATCATGTGCACCCCTAAAGAGGTGGAATTTAATCTAGGCCTTGGGTAAATTACAGGATTTAGGTGCGTAGGTAGAGAGAAATAGAGTCCTGTGAGTTCATAAACTTGGTTACATTATAGTTTCTGAACTCAGTAACTTAGAATGCATGTGCTTACAGACTGGGTAAGTAGACTGTGTGAGACAGTCTGGATTGGGATCTGTTGATGATACCTATTTTAAGGTGTTAAGAAACAAGTGTATAACAAAATAGACTTTGTTGGTCAAATTAAACTTTGGCTTCAGCAGCTTCTAATTCTTGGTAAGTGCCTGACAGCTGATAAAAATAGAGCTGTCCACAGATTTTAGCAAAATGCATGCTTTTAGCAGAATTAAATTCATAGCTTAATTCTCTGAATGTCTGAATTACCTGCATTAACTGTATGTTAACATATTTATGAATGAAGCCCATTTTAGTAATTACTTGCATAGTCAGTAAGTATAGGATTCTGAGTATTGAGAATCTCTGAAAACATTACTATAGTTTATTTGTATGGCAATAAAAATTTTAGAGTAATAATAGCATAATTAATTTAAACTGCCTTTTGTATTACAGGATATACATATGTATATGTGTGGTTCCTTTCCCACTTTTTGTAAATTCTTTGATTTGTCTCTATTTTCCAAATAAAATTTTATTTTAATTAATTAATGTAAAAATTTTATTTATAAAATGGAAATATTGTCAAGACCATAGGATAAGAGGGGTACAATTTTATTTTAAAAATTTTTATTTTTTAAGAAAAAAGGAGAAATTGTATACAGACATTTTAATTTCCTCTTTTTATTTTAGCTATGTCTATTATTTTGAATAAATTCACACAATATTTTAATAATAATATTTTGTACACATACTTTTATGACCAAGTAGATACTACTATACTTAAAAATCTTATATCAAAGTAAATTGCTACTGTGTTGTTGAAGTCAGTGTTAAATACTGTTCATTAAAATCCAGTTTTAATGACATACTACAACTACTATGGTGTTTCGGTGACAAGAATAGACTGCAGATTGTCCAACTTACTTTCTAGTCCTTTATCTGCTATTCCCTACAGCTTTAAGACTCAGTTTAAAGGCCAATGGAACTCTGGTATTAAAACAAAACAAAACAAAACAAAACGGTAATTTTATCCAGAGAAGGTAAATGTATGCTCTAAAGTGAAAGGAAGCCAGAGGTCCAGACCATGGCCATGTTTCTTGAAAGAGCTAAATTGGACAACTAAATTGAAAAAGTTTTCTTGCTCTTATTAAGAGAGACTTTGTTGCTGTCTATATAATTAATAGGGTCATAGCTCTGTTATGCAATTTAACCTGCCCAGGTAGCAGATTTAGTAGTTAGCTAGGGAAGTATATTGGTATCATGTTGTACTGTCTTTGACATTGAAGCTCTGTGATAATGGGGCCTTTGTGAAGGCAAACTATCAACTAATCTTGATTTTCCCATTGACATGTTTCACAGATGATGATGACTGAATTAATGATAGTAATGGATGACCAATTCTTGGAAAAGTAAAGTTAAAGCTAAAACACTGACTTTTTAGTGCTTTTTAGGGAAGCAATTTGATAGTAAGTCAAAGTTGATTAATCAAAAAACAAGGAGTGTGATCTGTTCCTAGGTAACCCAAGAGGATGAAAGGACAATAAAGAAGTTTTACCTCAACAAAACATTGAATGGAGGAATGTGGTCAAAATCAAGACATGTAGTTTCTTTTTCTTTGCCACCACTAGGGTTATCACTGGGACTTGGTGCTCTCAAACCTTTATTTATCCTAGTGGCCTTTTAAAATTTTTTTTATTTTTTATTTTATTATTTTTATTTTTTATAGAGGGAGATAGAGACAGAGGAGGAGAGACCCTGCAGCATTTCTCCCCTGTAAGTAGGAATTGGAGACTTAATCCCAGGTCCTTGAGCATGATAACACATGAGCTCTATTGGGTAAGCTGATATATATATGTATATATATATTATATATTTATAGATAAAGCAAGAGGCTTAATGTTTGATGGCGGGACCCTTAGAAGTTTGTTTTGAACTGTTGACCAAAAGTGATGCAAAACTTTCTGAAATAAACATCACTCCCTTGTTGTGAGAAATACGTTTTGGACTTCAGTTTGCTTATTACTATGGGGAACTGCCAAAGATTTCACAGCTGTTGTTTAAAGACATGCTTTTGGGGAAGATGCTGTGAATGAGTGGTATAAGTATTATGTTTAGAGAAGATATAAATATGAAAGTCAGAATTTTATAAGTTACTATGAAAGCTACTTTAATTTTTTTTTTTTTTTTTTTTTTACTGAGGGCATGTTTTGCAACATTGTTATTATCTCAGGGATGCAATTTCACATCTCACCAAAATATGCGGCAACACTCCTTACCCACCATCAAAGTGCCATGTCCTTCCACTGTAGGACATTGGACCTCCTGCCTCCTTTTAGCTTACTCTAATCTCCTGTTTCACATCCTCGGATCTATTGAAATAGACCAAAGGTTCATTCATATTTTGCCCTGTCTTTTCCCTTGCTTTGTTTCTTAAATTCCACATTAACAGTGAGATCATCTGGAATTTGCTCCTTCTGACTTATTTTACTTAGCATGATCTGCTTTTAGATATTTCCATGTTGTAATAAAAGACAAGGGGGAGGCCCTGGGGGCGGGGAAGACGAGGTCTCATCTTATAGCTGAGTGATACCCCATTGTGTAGGAAAGCTCCTCTAAACAGAGTCTGGACCATGTATATAAATTGACAAGGAGTAGTTTCCAAGGGTATAAAGTTAGAATTGTTGCTGAGGATCAATTGAAAGACATTGATTTCATGATATTTTATTAGTTATTGCAAACATGTACATAGGAGAGAGGCATTTAAGATAGAGCCCTCTGCTTCCCCCACGCCTACCACCATGCCCCATGGAAAATAAGTCAGGAAATCTTTCCTGGAGTTTTAATCTTCTAATCTGGAGACTGTAGGACATGAAGAATGGCTGTATTTTGACGTGGGCCATGGGAAAGGGGAAACCACATTTGCAGTGGACAAAGTATAGTAAGGCACGTATGCCAATTCTGTTATTCCTTCAAAGAGCGAAGGCAGGAAGAATAGATCTGTGATGAAATTTCCAGATGATAAAAACATAAAACTATAGCCTTGAAAGGTATTACTTAATCTAGTGCATCAGTTTAAGCAGGAAAAAAATTGGAACAAGAGAAAATTCTCTTTTGTGTCTATCTTGTTCTCTAACTTAGGCGAACATATAGCTTATTAATTAATTAATTAATTAATAGTGAAGCATTGCCTAGCTCTGACTTATCATGGTTATAGGGATTGAACCAACAGTTTTGTATTCTCAGGCATGAGTCTTTAATTAATTATTTATTTATTTTGGGTAGAGAAAGAGAAGTTGAGAGGGATGGGGGCAATAGAAAAGAAAAAGAGAGATACCTGTAGTAATTTTGCACTGCTTGTGAAGCTTCTCTGCTGCAGGTAGGGAAGGGCTTTCACCCATATCCTTGCTCACTTTAATGTGTGCAATTCATAAAACCTGATCTGTGCTCTACCAGTGACAACGGTGATCTTTTTGTTATGCTGCATGGCCCATCCTTTTTCTCTTTCTTTTTCCTTCCCTTTCTCTTTCCTTCTCCCTTTCCCTTTTGCTCATCACTGGGACTTCATCACTTCAGGCTGTTTTTTTTTTTCCCCCCCCAGATAAAAAGACAGAAAGAGAGGCAGACAGTTATCACAGAACCTTCCCTTTCCAGTGAGGGATAGGGAGTGCCCATGATAAAACAAACATATGGTGCTATCTTGCTGGCTTATTTATTAAGATTTACTCATTTATCATGAAAGAGTGATTGATAACAGGCAGCTGCTCAGCTCTTGCATCAGATGGTATGGGGATTGAACCCAAGTTTATGATTTAGTGTATGATCAGTTTTTATAAACAGTTATGTTTAAAAAGAATGTTTCTCCTCCTTGGAGCTGGGGACACAGCTGAACAGTTATACAAAACACTCCCATATCTGAGGCTATTAGGTCCCAGGTTCAATCCCCAGCCTTACCATAAGCTGAGCAGTGAGTGCTCTTCTGGTCTCTGATTCTGTCTCTCTGTCATTAAAAAAAAAAAAAAGAAAGAAAAGAAAGAAAGAAAAAAAATGTTGCTGCTTTAATTGTTGGGGACACAGTCCTATCAATGTCATTTTTTGTTGTTGTTGTTTTTCCAGATTAAAAAAAAAAAGCGGGGGGGGGGGGAATGAGAACACTAGAGAAAGATACCATAGCATAGCATTGAAGGTTTCTTTCCTTTTTATAAATAAATTAAAAAAAATAAACACTGAAAAAAGTCATAGGATGAGAAGGGTACAACTCCACACAGTTCCCACCACCAGAACTCCGTATCCCATCCCCTCCCTGGATAGCCTTTCTATTCTTTATCCCTCTGGGAGTATGGATCCAGGATCATTATAGGGTATAAAAGGTGGAAGGTCTGGCTTCTGTAATTGTATCCCCGCTGAACATGGGCGTTGACAGGTCGATCCATACTTCCAGTCTGCCTCTCTCTTTCCCTAGTGGGGCTGGGCTCTGGGGAATTGGAGTTCCAGGACACATTGTTGGGGTTGTCTGCCCATGGAAGTCATGGTAGCATCTGGAATGTGGTAGCTGAAAGAAGAGTTAACATATGGGAGACAGTAGCGCAGTGGGTTAAGTGCAGGTGGCACAAAGTGCAAGGACAGGCATAAGGATACTGGTTTGAGCTTCTGGCTCCCCACCTGCAGGGGAGTTGCTTCACAAGTGGTGAAGCCGGCCTGCAGATGTCTTTTTCTCCCCCTTTCTGTCTTCCCCTCCTCTCTCCATTTCTCTCTGTCCTATCCAACAATGAAATCAATAATAACTACAACAATAAAACAACAAGGGCAACAAAAGGAAATAAATAAATATTTAAAAAATCTTTAAAAAAAAAGAGTTAACACATAAAGCCAAACAAATTGTTAACTAAGCATGAACCTGAAGGCTGGAATAGTTCAAATGAAGATTTGGGGGTCTCTGTTTTGTAGATAGTTAGTAGTCCTATTTTAGTTATATTCCAAAGAACCCATCGCTATACTAATTCCACCCCCAACCCCCACCCCCGGCCTGAAATCTGATATGTAGGTGGATCCAAGTTATTGTCTGCAGAGATGATGTCATGGCTGGAAAAAGGACCAGAAAGCTGGGTCAGGGAAGAGACTAACTCCCAAATATGGGAAGGTGTATGAATATTGTTGACTATAAACCCCATTGATTTGATGTGATCTGGGGCCCATATTCAGCTTAGGAGCCTATGTGACCTCTGCATCCCTGTAGATCTGAGCTCGCATTTTGTGGTCATAAGTAGGAACATTTCAAGCTACCCCAACTTCAGGACCCATCTTCCTCAGGTGGAAGATAGAGTATGTTATCCAGTCTCCCTTCAGAGGTTGGAACATTCTCTACTGTTGTTGATCCACATTGAGGGCAAGGTCCTATGGGGGCCTCATGAAGGGGTCTATTGTGTTGTTCCTGAAGGAGATGACCAGTACAGTGGAGAGAGGGATCTATTCGAGGTCTAGGCCCATCATGTCTGTTTGGGAATCTCAGGACTCCCCGACTAGGGCCCCAGCTGATGGAGTGGCCTGATAATGACTAAAGAGTCATCATTAAAATAGCACTGAAGGTTTCTTTAATGCTGTGGGGGTCTGGGCTTGAACCTGGGTTGTTGCTCATTTGGCAAAGCAGCTCTCTGTACAGTTGAGCTATTTTGCCAGCCCTCAGTGCCACACTTTAAAAGATACTGTTTAGTTTTTCTGTTCCTTACTAATACAGGGAAATGTGTTAATAGTATTTAATTATCAGGTGTGATTTGTCTGTTTTTTTTCCCTTTTTTTTTGTTGCCCTTTTTTATCGTTGTTATTATTGTTGTTATTGCTGTGGTTGTTGCGTAGGACAGAGAGGAGAAGACGGGGGTGGTGGGTGGTGGGGGGAGAAAGATAGACACCTGCAGACCTGCTTCACTGCCTATGAAGTGGTCCCCCTGCAGGTGGGGAGCAGGGGGCTCAAACCGGGATCCTGATGCTGGTCCTTGCGCTTCACGCCATTTGTGCTTAACTTGCTGTGCCACTGCCCAACCGTCTTCTGTTTCTGTTTGTTCCTTTGTCTTTGCTTTACATACATCTGAGGCTTTTTCAAGTTAAATATAAATTTAGATTTATTGTACTTTGGTGAATCTAAGCATTCAGCTTTGGTCATGTGGAGATTCTTTAAGTGTATTTATACTTTTTGTCTTAAAACTTCATTTGCTTAATGTTAATAAAACTCGTTATTTGGTTTGGCACCTGCTTGGTATGCCTCTTTATTTTTCCTGTTCTATTCTATATTCATCATTTCATGTATCACTTACAAATAACATGCAGTCATATTTTAGAAACTCGACCCAACATTTTTTAACACATTATTTTGCAGACAGTTTATTCTTTCCTTTTTGGATAGAGGTGAGAGACAGAAAATGATAAAAATGGGCTACAGGGAGAAGAGAAACATCTGCAGGACGGCACCGCCACTCATGTAGTTTCCATCCTTTGAAAGGGGTGGGGCCACAGGGGGCTGAACCCAGGTCCTCCTGCTTGATAACATGTACACTCTACTGGGTGATCCACCATTCAATTTCAGTATTAGGCTTGATTTATTTATAGGGTTACTATTTTACTTGTTTTCCCACTCCTTGTTTCATGCTTGATTGTTTTTCTTGGATTATTATCTTCATTTGTTTCAGCTGCTTAAAATTATACTGTTGACAGTTTATAACTTACCATGTTGTAGATGGACCTTAAATATACTATGCTAAATGAAAGAATTTAATCAAAAAGGGTTATTACATATTAAATAAATTCTTTTATATGTAACATTTTATAGTAGTTTGACTAAGCATACTATTTATTGTACTTCAAGATAACCTCATGGAAATGCTAAGCGAATTTTCTATAAATAATGCTTATCATTGTGTATATGTTGTGTGTCCCCTTAGTAAAATTTTGTGGACTTCTTGGGTAGGATGAAAGATCATAGTTAATAAAAAAAGAAGAGCTAAAAAACCCAGACCCCCCCAACCTTTGTTTTTTACTTTTTTTTGTTGTTTTGTTGAGGTGAGTTATTTTACAGTATCTTTCTCTGTTTGAAAATTTTAAATTTCAAAAAGAACAGTATAAGATCAATGCTTTAAAAATACTTTGTAGTATGTTTATGGTAGTATGATGAAATGATACGATAATAGAACAAGATACATTTGTACCTATGAAGTCATTTGCCTTACAGTGAGAATGAGTTTGATTGATAGTGATTTGGTACAATCCTATGAGAAACTTTATTTTCCAAAGAGGAGTCTGTGGACCAGTAGCTTTAGCATTCATATGACAATAGGTTGTTAGATTTACAGGCTTGATTAATCCCAGATTACTCTATTAGAATCTTCAGTTTAACGGATCAACCAGATGATCTGCACGCACGTTATGACCCTCCCATAAAAGATATAAGACTTTAACATCTGGATAAAGAACAAACACTTCTATCTGAATATAACAGTTTAGGGATTATTTCTAAGAATAATAAAACATGTGAAATCATGTTTCTCTTTAGGATTATCTCTCATTTGGAGTAATATGTGTCTTAATTCATTATTATTTCATTATTTTTAGAAGATTTTATATATTTATTAATGAGAGAGGTAAGAAGAGAGAGCAAAGGAGAAGCAGATATTATTCTGACATGTACTATAGGGATTGAATTTGGGGACTCAGGTTTGAGTGTCCAATACTTTATTTACTTCATCATTTCCCAGACTGCTTTTTTGATATTTTCATGTTACTTATTAATCAATTAATAAATATTTTTACTTTTCTTTGCCGGGATAGCCTGAGGGTACTTCTTCCTGAGCCGGTGCTCTCTGGGTTGGAGAGAACTCAACTGGAGCTGATCTAGGCTGCTGTGTGGGAGAGGGATCAGGAACGCGTGCTGCACCAACTTCCGCAGGAGATACACTCTGGAACTCTCGGAGCCGGAAAGCAATTTCCAAGTGTCTTTAATCAGAAGAGCAGCTGTTTTTATACTCTCCAAGTAGGGTGGAAACAGGATGTGATATAGAGAGGGTGGAGAGAAAAGTGACTGGTGAGAATCAGAGTGTGACAAGGAGGGGGCGGAACAGGCGAGAATCCTATAACTGAACCACCAATGCCCTGGAGTGCTTTATGTAAAAGTGATTTATGTAAATAGACCAAACCTTTGGATCAGTAAATCCCTATATAGGCATATGGATAAGAAGAAGCCAGGGGGAGATGGCAACTACCCAACATCTCCCCCTTTCTTTTTAACTTTTTGCCATAGTATCAGGAGTGTGGGGCACTTTGTGAGGCAGGGAGACTGATAAGAGGCACACCTTTTTTGGGGTTCTACTGTCCCTCCTTGCTCAACCTCTCCGTGGAGAGAGAGACTAACAGGATTGACACACCCCTCAGGCTCAAGCCCTTCCAAGCTCAACCATATCCTCACAATTCCCCAACATCTTCCTCTTACTTAATGGCCATATATAACTGGGTCAATGTCTGTAAAAGGCTTCATTTCTGTCAGGGGAATAGCAGTGTAGGGGTGAACGGAAACCTGTTGGGAAGAAAGCAGAATGATAGTGTGTAAGTGTCTTTAAAAAGAACTAGCACAAGACGGAGGGATAAGTAAGAGTAGCAAGAGACAGAGTGAGCCTGATGGGTGGAGGAGTGGGGGCCTGATAAGCCGAGGGGCTAGAGGGGTGATCTGGCATTGCAAAATCCCGAGTCAGCCTGCTACAGTCATTCTTCAAGAAGTCCAGGAGTATAAAAGGAGTGTCCAGCAAGTTCTATAGAAGCATCAGTCCAATGTCAACGGCCAGGAAATAAATGCCACACGTCTATCTTGATGGAGGAGGATGGCCACCGGAACTTTTCTTCTCTGTAGAGAGTGACCTGGAACCGCCAAAACATGATGGGCGAAACAGAAGCAGGAAGAGCAGACACCGATGGTTGAGAGAAAGGCAGTAGGAAAGTCTTGTCCTTCGGAGTCTGTGAATCAGGTTCTCCAGATCGTGTCAGGTCACATCATGGGTTTCTGGGGATGGCTGTAATTGTGGGTGATGTCAGAGGTCAGGGGTCCAAGATGGATTTCTGGGGATTCTATATGAGCAGATGCTTCTTTATGCGAAGGCTTGTCATAGCTGTAGTCAATTACTTATGAAAAAACTTTGTAACAAATTAGAAGTTTACTACAATTGATAACTCAATGATTATAACTGGTTTAGGTATCTTTATAATTTTGTGTAAAGGTCATCTTACGTGACCTCATGTAGCAGTCTTTATATAGCAAAGTTTTCATACCGAGTTTAAGTTACATATATTGATTCTTGACTATTTTTACATTGGGTTTTTAAGCAAACTCAGGTTACTAGAGTTAACACATTTTAGTGACAATTTTTTTTTTTTTTGGTACATTTACAGTATCAGATTGATGCCAAATTTGTTGTGGATTAATTTCCACAAGATAGCTTACAGGACATTTTTGGGGGCCCTCCAAAAATGTCCTGTATAGAGAATTTGTATTTTAACTTAGGAGATGATGAATTGTCACATTGAATATTTAGAGTTTTACCTTAAACACTCAGTTACTTAAATGAATTGATTTTACCTCTTCTCGTAAAAATGTAACTTCGAAGTTACGATTTAACTGTCAAGTTAATGTTTACCAAACTTGAAACACGCATATTAAATATATAGTTTATAACACACAGGAGGAGAAAAACTTGTAAATAAGATATATCATTTCAAATGTGAATTTAGAACTACTGTCATAGTTGAACCATCTTTACTCACACAGTTTAAGACTAAACATTTCATATTGATATCAAGACTTAAAAAAGAAATCAAAAGGGGGAATGAACAATTTTTGGACTGTTTCTGGACGTCTCCAGAAACCATGGCTGCGTCCAGCCGTTTGATATAAAGTCAGTTAACTTTCAGAGTACTCTGAGCACAATGGGTCATACAAAAATTTTGGTCACTCAACTCACTCAATTTTTTTTTTTTTTCACTCACTCACTCACAAAACACAACTGGCCAGTCATAGCATAAGACATTCATTCGGCGGGGGGGGGAGAGTTCTGTGAATCAGATTTTTTTTTTTTTTTGATTCTGCCATGCTGTTATGGATCCTGGGGTGCATCCTGTAGCCAGTCCTCTTGCAGCCAGTCTTCTTGTTCTTCAGGGATATCAGCACCATCATGTGGGTATTGCCGGACATGGCGGGCAGGAACCCAAACAGGCTTGGAGTAATTTTGTGGAAAAATACATGCGAAACCCCTCCCCATAGTCAACAGGGGGTCAGGTCCTTTCCAAATTTTATCAAGTGGGTCTTTCCATTTGACTTTAATAGCTGGGAGGGTGGGTGGTGTTTGCCAATGAAGAATTATAGGAGGTTGGTCGGAGTTTTTGTAAATATTAAAGAGATTTAATGTAGTTAAGGCTTTTGCCAGCTGGATATTAGGGGGGTACATTTCCCCTTTTTCTTTATTTAATTGAGCCTTAAGAGTTTGATGGGCCCTCTCAACAATGCCTTGTCCCTGTGGATTATACGGAATGCCTGTAGTATGAGTAATGTTCCAGAGGGAACAAAAATCTTTAAATTGCTTGCTGGTAAAAGCAGGTCCATTATCCGTTTTAAGTTGAAGAGGTAAGCCCATTACAGCAAAACAGGAGAGCATATGGCTTATAAGCTTTTTTGAGTTTTCTCCAGTCTGAGCTGTAGCCCACATAAACTTAGAGAAGGTATCAATTGAGACGAACACATATTTTTGTTTGCCAAAGTTAGGTATGTGGGTAACATCAATTTGCCAAAGAGCGTTGGCTTTTAAACCTCGAGGATTAACCCCCAGAGTCTGAATAGCAGGTGTTTTGATTAGACTTGCATAGGAGGAACATGTAGCAAGAATACGTTTTAACTGTGGCAGAGGAATATCAGGAAATCGAGCTCGAAGACCTTTAAGATTAACATGGGTTAGGGAATGAAAGTCAGCAGGATTAGAGACAGAGGCTAGGAGAATTCCTGTGGAGGCAAGGCGGTCAGCTGCAGCATTCCCTTCGGACAGGGGACCAGGAAGAGGGCTGTGGGAACGTAGGTGCTGAACATACAGTGGATGGGTTCGAGAACAGAGCATAGAGGCAATTTGAATTAAAAGAGGAGAAAGTGGGTTGTCATCAATTCTTACATAAGATCGAGCAAGCCATGGAAGTAAGTTAACAGTATACACACTGTCAGAAAAAAAGGTTGAAGGATTCTGGTACAGCTTTTAATGCAAGGAAAACAGCATAAAGTTCTTTGTACTGAGGGGAATTATCAGGAAGTTCAGTAAAGAGAGGTTTGGGGTATTGCTGGTCTGGATAATATATAAGGGCAGCAGCTCCCTTTTTTTCACCATCAGTGAACACTGTAGGAGCAGAGGGGATGGGATCTCGAGAGAAAAGTTTAGGTACTAGTAGAGGCAACAGAGGTAAAGAAGCTATCAAATTATTAGAGGGAAAATGATTATCTAATTGTCCTGGAAAACCCATTAAACTTATGGCAAAACGAGAATGGTGGCGTATGAGCCATTCTGTATCAGTGAGAGAAAAGGGAAGAATGATTGAATCTGGTTCCCTTCCTAAGACCTGAACCGATCTGTTTCTTCCTTGGCGAACCATAAATGCTAAGGCATCAATCTCGGTAAGGAGTCTTGGAGCTCCGCCTACTGGCGTATGAAGCCATTCGAGAACGCCATGTTTCTGCCACAATGCCCCCACTACCGTGGGGGTGGAGTTAAAGATTAGAAGATTTACTGGAGAGGAGGGGGAGAATCGAACGAGGTGCATGTCCTGGAGAGCCTGGTTAACTTTTTCCAGAGCCAAGGATGCTTCGGGGGTTAACATACGCTTTGAGGAGGGCTGTTTGTTTCCTTTTAACAGATCGAACAGTGGTTGCAGGCAGCTCGTAGGCAGATAAAGATACTGCCTAAGCCAATTCAAATTTCCAAGAAAACTTTGTAAAGAAGCAAGAGTGAGATTAGAAGGAAAAGTAACACAAGGTTTTAAAGGACGAATCTGCGTTAGGGAAATCTCTGAGCCTAAGAAAGATATTGGAGGGATTAGCTGTATCTTCTCAGGAGCTACATTAAGTCCACTTCTCTTTAAGGCAGGGATTAGAAAATCACGTAGGGCGGAGAGATCTGTATCTAATTCTCCCCATATTAACACGTCATCCATATAATGAAAAACCTTAAGGCCCTTATGAATATATGGAAAAAGGGCAGATTTAACAACCTCTTGACAAATAGTAGGACTATTAGCCATGCCCTGGGGCAGTACCACCCATTCAAATCTATCGCCAGGGCTGGCATTATTAATAGAAGGAACAGAGAAAGCAAAACGTTTACAATCTTGTGGGTGTAAGGGAATAGAGAAAAAACAATCCTGTATATCAATAGCTATGATTGGAATTCCTGTGGGAATTGCGGAAGCAAGAGGCAAACCCCTTTGGGGGGAGCCCCAAACCTGCATGGTTTTATTAACTGCACGAAGATCTTGGAGGAGGCGCCATTTTCCTGAGCGCTTTTTAATTACAAAGACTGGAGTATTCCATGGGCTCCGAGAATGACGAATGTGTCCCAACGATAACTGCTCTTGGACGAGTTTTTTAAAAATTTCTAGCTTCTCCCTAGGCAAAGGCCACTGTTCCACCCAGACAGGCTCATTAGAAAGCCAATCTAAGCGGGGAGTTCTGTTACGAACAGTGGCAGTTAGTATTGGGGGTGCTGGTTGGGTCTAGCAGTCTCACAGGAGTGAGTGTGGTGTCCTGCAGAGGTGTCTGAGGATATCACTACATCTAAAGATTCCAGCAAGTCTCTTCCCAATAAATTGGTGCTTATATCAGCTATTAAAGGCTGAAAGCGTCCGGTAGTCCCTTCTGGATCTTCCCACACAAGGGAATCTCGTGTACGGAATGCCTGAGTCAATCCTCCAACACCATGTAAGCGTGGTCCTGGGAGGAGTTCCCAACTCTGGGGAACCTCTGCTTGTCTTAATATTGTCTTATCTGCTCCCGTGTCAATCAAACACTTAAAAGGAATATTACCAATCTTTACTGTCATAGTTGGGTGACCCCTTTCTAAAACAGGGGTGGTCCATAAAATCTCAGGCTCTGAATTCAAGCTGTTCTCTTGCTCCAGCCGGTTATTTCTATGCTGGAAGTTCCCACATACCACGGGTTCCTCCTTCTGCTCACCCTCTGTTATTGTTACTTGGCGTGGTGGGTATAGCGACGGATTGGGTCCCAAGCTGGGCTTCTGTTTGTGGAAGAAGGGCACAGCACCAAGCAGGCGACCTGCTTCCTTCCCTCTTGGGGGCGGGGCTAAGGGAAGCCCCATACCTAGTTTAAATCCCTGTTTACATTTGGCAGAGGCATGCCGTTCCTATGGAACCTTGACCAACAATCTCTCCTCCAGTGAAATCCTTTCTGGCATCTGGGACAAGGCATTCGTGGTCTCTGATTCCCTGTCTGGAGGCGGGGTTGCCCTGATTGGAGGCGGGGTTGCCCTGACTGGAGGTGGGGTCGCCCTGACTGGAGGCGGGGTCGCGGTCTATTTTCTGGACATTGGTTACGCCAATGCCCTTGGCGACCGCACTGAAAGCAAGCTCCTTTTTGCTTATGTAAGGTAGCTGCATAGGCCTGTAACATAGGTCCTTGAAAAGAGCTTGATCTGAGATCCTGTGTAGCTAGAATCCAAGTATCTGGGTGTTCATTTTTAAGAGTGATACAGGCCTGTCGAAAATGCGGAAGCATTCCATCCCAGACTATGGACCGCAGTAGGAGAAAACGAGCGTCAGGATTATAAATCTTCCTTTCCAAACTCGACTGGACCCTGGCAATGAATTTAGCGAGGGATTCATCAGGTTCTTGTTGCAGGGAGAGAATGGGGGCTGAGGCTGCTCCCATGGGTGGTGTTAATCGCTCCCATGCTTTTAATGCACACAGGCGTACTTGATCAAAATACCCCGCTGGAAACTTGGCTTCCGCCTGTTGAATCCCTGTTTCTAATTGGCCTGTTCCAAGCAATGCATCAAAATTACCCTCTGGCTGATTTTGAATATTTTTCCGCGATTGTTGTAAACATTCATCGCGAAAGAATGCCTCCCATTGCAGGAAGAGCGGGCCTGGGAGCGTAGCACGAGTCACATCTATCCAATCTTGAGGGGTATTAAGGTTCTGAAGCAGGCCTTGTAAAATGGACCTGGTCCATGGGGCATGAACACCGTCATCTTTGATAGCCTGGCGTAGTTCCTTCAGGTCTGTGGCGGAATATGGATACCAGGCCTGAGGTTTTTGTCTATTGGGGGCAACATTGACCGGAAATGTGTGGACTTCCTCTGATAAGTGTGTAGCGGTAGGAGGAGTCACTGAAGTGGAAGCTTCTGGACAAGTGGCCGAAGAAGTGGTTTTGGAGGCTACAGGAGAATTCGGACATGTGTCTATCAAAACAGGGTGGGGTGAAGAAGCAGCCGTGGAGGCAGCAGGAGGTTCCGGACACGTTTCTGCCAAAATGGGGGTGGCCGAAGAAGTGGCTGTGGAGTCCAAAGGAGAATTCGGACACGTGTCTGCCAAAATAGGGGCCTCAGGGCAAGATGCCAAAATAGGGGCCTCAGGGCAAGATGCAGAGGAATTAGGGTGGGTCAAGATCACGACAGGCCTTTGCTTCTTCTTGTTTTTAAGGTGCTGGTTAAGTTCTATGATTACTTCCTTTATCTCTTGGACCTCAGCCTCTAGTTTCTTAAGCCTTTTGAGAGGTTGCCCTATATATCCCTTAAAAGCTGCTATGATGATCAACAGGATATAAGGTGAAGCCCCGAGAAAAATGTCCCAGATATATAAAAATTGTATACTGGAAAAAGAATGCAGGATTTGGAAAAGATTTTCCATGGTGGAAAGATCTCCGGAAAACAATAAAAAAGAAAAAAAAATCACAGTGCCTTAACACAATATTGCAGATACCCAAAAGGTGTGTACTTATCTAAGATGTCTTCTTGTAAATCTGCTGCTTACGGGTCCCTGTTCTGGGCGCCAGATGCCGGGATAGCCTGAGGGTACTTCTTCCCGAGCCGGTGCTCTCTGGGTTGGAGAGAACTCAACTGGAGCTGATCTAGGCTGCTGTGTGGGGGAGGGATCAGGAACGCGTGCTGCACCAACTTCCGCAGGAGATACACTCTGGAACTCTCGGAGCCGGAAAGCAATTTCCAAGTGTCTTTAATCAGAAGAGCAGCTGTTTTTATACTCTCCAAGTAGGGTGGAAACAGGATGTGATATAGAGAGGGTGGAGAGAAAAGTGACTGGTGAGAATCAGAGTGTGACAAGGAGGGGGCGGAACAGGCGAGAATCCTATAACTGAACCACCAATGCCCTGGAGTGCTTTATGTAAAAGTGATTTATGTAAATAGACCAAACCTTTGGATCAGTAAATCCCTATATAGGCATATGGATAAGAAGAAGCCAGGGGGAGATGGCAACTACCCAACATTCTTTATACTAAATGGGCAAACCACTTTGAACTGGAGGTGGCTAAGTGAAATAAAAGGTAAAAGGTAACTACTGGATGGTTTCACTTATATGTAGAATGTGGATAACTAAAACAAATGAATTTGTAAAAAAAAAAGAAAAGTGAGAGTTGTGTGGTAGCGCAGTGGGTTAAGTGCAGGTAGTGCAAAGCACAAGGACCAGTGTAAGGAGCCCGGTTTGAGCCCCTGGCTCCCCACCTGTAGGGGAGTCGCTTCACAGGTGGTGAAGCAGGTCTGCAGGTTTCTGGCTTTCTCTCCCCCTCTGTCTTCCCCTCCTTTTTCCAATTCTCTCTGTCCTATCTGACAATGGCATCAATAACAACAGCAATAAGAACTCCAACAATAAAACAACAAGGGCAACAAAAGGGAATAAATAAATAAATAAATATTTTTAAAAAATAGAAAAGGAAAGGAAAAGAAACTAACCAATCTACTGTGTGGCAGTTATCAGGGGGAAAGAATCATAATGATGAGTATAGTGGGTTGTATGTACACACACACACACACACACACACACACACACGCACGCACGCACGCACGCGCAGACACACACACACACGACACTTTATTCTTAGAATTTCATAATTTGCAAATCAGTTAAATCAATATTAGTAGACAGTTAAGGACAGCTAAATTATGGTCCTTCTAAAAGCATGTAGTTGGAAGAGCTGGCGGAAATGATGGTGGTTACTAGAGAGGAGTTGGAGAGAGTTGTACTTTGGAGCTGGGTGTGATGACTTATACTTATGAGTGCGAATTTATATTCCAGAAATCTTATGATTTTTTAAAAAAAACAACCAGTCTTAAATTGGTAATGATAATTATTATTTAAAAATGCCCATATTTATTGTTGGGTCTTCTGTAACATAATTCATCCTTTGAGCATGCATGAAGTTGAATCCCGGGAAAAAGAAATAGAAGACTGAGATCCTGACATTGGATTGGCAAAAATGTATTACTTATTCTGGGCTTGTTTTTTTCTGTGTGTCAATAGGGATGTAGGCATTTATTTATTTATTTATTTACTTATCTTGAGGAGGCTTATGGTTTGCAGTGTATTCATGCACACATGGGTACAGTTTCATTATGCACTGGGACCCCAAAGTTCTCATGCTTGCCTTCCTCCCCCTTCTTCCCCAGTCTTTTGCTGTGATGCAATACACCGTGTCCAGTCTGTGTTTGGCTTTGTGTTCCCCCTCTTTGTCCCTATATACTAACTCCTGCTCATAGGTGAAATCACTTGGTATTTATCCTTCTCCTTTTGGATTAGCAGATATACTTTAAAAAATTCTAATTAAAGAATAGGTGTGTTCTAAATATCTGCTGTGTGTAAAATGAAACAGACTGTATCAGACATTTCCATAGAATTTATGGTCACGTTAGGGAGCTATACTTGAAAGTCGGATAGTCAGCCCACAGCAGGATTACAGTTTTTTGGAATATAGTCACATGGCTCCATTGGCTAGACCTTAACCAACTGTGGCATAATGGAAGTATAGGAGACTATAGCACTCATTTTAGTTGGCTATTTCTTTTCTATCAGTGTAAGTACTGTCATGATATATCATTGTATTAATGGGAGCTAGAATTTGAGTAAGAACCAGAGAAATGAAAATGTCTAGATATACTCCTAAAATACTTAATGTAGTAGAATATAGTTGTTGCTATATTCTACCATATATATATATATATATACACACATATATATATATAGAATATAGTACTATGTATATATCTGAATTTATCATTTTGCTTAGAAAAAAAATCCTTAGTTTGAATTTTGCTTCCAGTATTATTCTGAAATTCCCTTTAGTCAGGCTTAATTTCTCAGGTGGCCCTATTTGCTCTTTTTGACTTTTTTTTTTTTTTGACTCCTATTTGACTTTTTTTTTTTTTTTTTTTTTTTTGCTGAGAACATCTGACATTTCAGAAACTTCTTAGCTAGTTATCTTTCAGTACAAATGAAATCTTGCTCAGTAGTGTGGATGGTAAACTAAAACAGAGACAGGGGGCTGGGTGGGGGGACTGTTTATTCGTGTGTACTTGAGGGAGGAGGTGTTAGGTTTTGGGGAACTGTTTCAAAACCAGTACCTTAGTCTAGAACACGGCCATGATTGCTGCTCATCTAAAGATTCATAGAGGTCCCCCCCTTTTAAGTAGAAGAAACAGATCTTTAGATCTTTTATCACCAAACAATTTTACCACCACCTTTATTTATTTATTTATTTTCTCTTACTGTTTATTCTATCTCACACAGGCAACCTAGAAATCAGGGTAGAAAACAGGTGCTTGTGACTATATGTGAAATGCCTTAAGCATGTGAGGATTTGACACAGAAACACAGAGACATCTCTTAGGAGTGGACTTTTTTTGCCACACAATTGTCAGACATTAATATAGCAGAGAAGGAAGTTTGCCATGAGGTGTTTCACTAGCAAGGAATTGTAAAAGGAAATTATAGCTTAGTATACTTTTATACTATAAGTGCCTTTCTATTTATTTATTATGCTGTTTATATTACTTAGCTTTAGAAATCTGTGTGTGGTATTTAAAAAATTCTGGAGTTTATCTATTTTGTTACCCTGTTCTGATACTGTTTTAGCTTATTCAGCTAGTTGTGTTCTTAGCTCAGCTATTTCAGCTTTCAGATCTCTAATAACCTTGAGATAATTAGTGTTTTCTTTCAGAGTCTCATTTGTTGTTCCTGTATTTCTGATTACAATTCTTTCAAACTCTTTACTCACTCCTGTGATTAGTTCCTTAGCTAGTGTTTGGATAGTGACCTCGTTATTTTGTGCTTCACCCTTTGGGGGGGCTTTTAGCTGGACTCTTGTCCTGGTTCATTTCTCCAATATTTCTTCTTGTTGGTTTAACCATTTGATATATTATGTTATGAGTTCCCTCTCTCAGTACTTTTCAAATTACTGATCACTCTTGCCTGGATTGACTTGTGTCTAAATAAGGTAATTAAAGGGTTCACAGTGGTGGAAGTTAACAATAGTATTTTAATCCCTGATTTGGAGCGCAGTGGTTTAAAAGCCTCTTTTTTGCTTTTTCTTTCCTGTAGGCTATGTGAGCCTGAGGGCTTTTAAACTATAAGTAGGCTTTTTAGCTTAATCACTGACTCCTGACCTAGAGATTAAAGTAGGGTGTGACAGAGATAATCCATTGGTTATGCAAAGAGATTTACACAGTCCCACTGCTATGCCATGGAGGTAGAGGTCTTCTCCTGAGATTCCTGGTTAGATCTCTGTCCCCTGGTGTTCCTCCCAGCTGCCGCTCCAGATTCTGAGGGCAGTAGCAATGGAGACTCAAGAGTTGCACTTGGTCAGTCTCTGGGGAGTACTCTCATCCCTTCAGCTGTCCCCTTGTTGGTGGAACAGACTGGAGGTGGTCTCTCTGATAAACTGCCAGACTGTTACCAGCCGCTTAATCTCTCCCTAGGCTCCTCTCTGTCCACCAGCGACATGTGTTTGCACTCACTGGTGATTTGGTGGGTTCCTGAAGTTGTTCTAGTCCTTTCTTGTTGTGGTCCCAGGTGGTCTTGTTTGGTATTCCTAGTTGATCCAGGAGAGGAGAGGAAACAGATCTGCTGTTGCTCGTAGACCCGCCTCCGGAAGTCTCCCTTTAAAAAATTCTAATAATACCATCTATTGGTTCACTTAAACAATGATTCTCTTCCTCTATAATTCTCAGTCATGAACTAGATTAAGGAAGCACTGCAATATACTGTAACTTATGCTAATTTTTCTTCTGAGGAAGACATGTTAGCTTATTAGAGAAAAGCAACAAGTTTTTTTTTTTTCCCCTTTATTGGGGGAATTATTGGTTTACAGTCAACAGTAAAATACAGTAGTTTGTCCATGTGTAACATTTTTCAGTTTTCCACATAACAATCTACCCAATCCCCCGTCCTCCTCTGCTATCATGTTTCAGGACCTGAACACCTTCCCCCCACCCCAAGGTCTTTTACTTTGGTACAATTCACCAACAAGATATTTTTCTGTTAAGGATTTTTCAGTAGAAAATTCATTTTGATTTGAACAGTACTTAAATGGCAAGTTGGGTGGCCAGACAGTGGCACAGCAGGTAGAGCACCCACATTACAGTGCTCAAGGACCTCCATTAAGTCCCTAGTCTCCACCTGTAGAAGGGAAGCTTCATAAGTAGTCAGTGCTGCAGGTTCCCCCCCTCTTCCTCCTCCTCCCTCTCCCTCTCTTAAATAAATAAATACAATATTTAAAAATGATAACTTGGTGGTTGACAATTTTAGGTGATTGCTGAAGGTATTACTTAGGCATTACATCAGGCCTTATGTAATGAGAATACTTCAAAGTGCTATACAGTCGCATCAAATTGTCATACCACATGCTTAGAGAATGTTTATGCTGCTTTTGCTATGCAGGAGAATGACTCAGGAACCTTGGACACAGTGGGTGCTGTGGTTGTGGACCATGAAGGTAATGTTGCTGCTGCTGTCTCCAGTGGAGGCTTGGCTTTGAAACATCCAGGGAGAGTTGGGCAGGTAGGTAATTATGGGGTCTTTAAATGAGCTTTCAAGATTAAAACATGGAAATCTTTAGTTTGTTAGACCATTTGAGACATTTTTTTCTTTAGAAAAAAATAAATGGTATTATTCTTTTATTTATTGTTAATTTATTCTATTTTTATGTTTTTAATTAAATATATAATAGTGATTTACAAACATTATAAGGTAATAGGGATACAATTTCATACTATTCCCAACATCAGAGTTCTGTGTTCCCATCCCTCTCCAGCAGAAACTGCAGTAGTTCTCTCAAGGTCACAGATAAGGTTGACTATATATCTTTCTCCCTCTGTCTCGTTATTTTATTTGTCCATTTATTCTATGGTCCTGCCCATTTTTTCTATGGTCCTGCCTTCAATTCCTTTCTTTTTAAAAAAAATTTTATTTATAAAAAGGAAACACTGACTAAAAACATAGCATAAGAGGAGTAAAACTCCACATAGTTCCCACCACCAGACCTCCATATCCCAGCCCTCCCCTGATAGCTTTCCTTTTCTTTATCCCTCTGGGAGTATGGACCCAGGGTCATTATGAGGTGCAAAAGGTGGAAGGTCTGGCTTCTGTAATTGCTTCCCCGCTGAACATGGGCGTTGACAGGTCAATCCATACTCCCAGCCTGTATAACTCAGAGTCCATGTCAGTCTGAGCTCACTGTCCATGGTCACAGCTGGGAATGTTCTAGGCTGCACTCATTACAGGAACAGTCTTTCTTGATTGGAAGAGCAGGATGACCTAGCCTCCCTTCAGAGAGTGGGGCCATTTTATAATGAGGGTAAGGTCCTAGAGAAGCCCATATGAGGGCTCATGATGCTCTTTCTGATGGAAGTGACCAGTGATGGTAAAGAGAGGAATCTGTTAGAGGTGTATGCCCATAGTACCTATGGGGGAATCCCAAGATTCCCTGTTTAGGACCCAAGGCAATGGAAGCATTATTCTTTTTTTATTTTATTATTATCTTTATTTATTGGATAAAGACAGCCAGAAATCAGGAGGGAGGGGGGTTGATAGAGAGGGAGAGAGATAGAGAGACACCTGTAGCCCTGCCTGCTTCACCACTCATAAAGCTTTCCCCCTGCAGGTGGGGACCGGGGGCTCGAACCCGGATTCTTGTGCATTGTAATACATGTGCTCAACTAGGTGCGCCACCACCCGGCCCCAGCATTATTCTTTTAGCCTTTCCAAAAATCTTTTTCTTTTAAAAATTATTTGTTTTACTTATGAGATAGAAAATAGGAAAGAACAAGAACTAGAGCACCACTCTGGCACATGATGATGCCAAAGATTGAACTTGAGACCTCATGCTTTATCTACGCACCATTTATTGGGCTGCACCAAGATTCTTGCTTTAAAAAAACTTTATCTCGGGGGTTGGGAGGTAGTGCAGCTGGCAGTAGCGCAGTGGGTTAAGCATATGTGGGTAAAGTGCAAGAAGCCGTGCAAGGATCCCAGTTCGAGCCCCCAGCTCCCCACCTGCAGAGGGGTTGCTTTGTAAGCTGTGAAGCAGGTCTGCAGGTGTCTTCTCTCCCCCTTTCTGTCTTCCCCTCCTGTCTTCATTTCTCTCTGTCCTGTCCAACTATAACGTCATCAGTGACAATAATAATATAACCACAACAATGATAAAAACAAGGGGAACAAAAGGGGAAAAAAATGGCCTCCAGGAGCAGTGGATTCATGGCACAGGCACCAAGCCCCAGCAATAACCCTAGAGGCCAAAAAAACCCCTCTATCTCCTACTCTATCTCCTACTCATATGGTTGTTTTTCTTCTTTTTAATTGACAGTTCTATATCTTGCTGCTTTTGATAAGCTTGGTACTGGCCTAGACATTTAGAAGATTTGTAATAAATGTGTTCTGATATCCAGCTTTTGTTTTTATATTATAAATGTCCCCTTTAGGAGCAAATACTACTGACTATATTGTGATTTGCTTTTGAGGTGGGAAATTATGCTATAATTAAATTTTGTATTACTTCTTCTAAGAAACAGTGGCATTTCCACTCTCTAAATATCTCCTTTGATAGGAGATATGTACTTACTATTTAATAGCCTATACAGTATTTTAAGATTACCAACTCACAGGGGAGTCGGGCAGTAGTGCAGCGCATTAAGAGCACGTGGCACAAAGTGTAAGACTGGTGTAAGGATCCCAGTTCGAGCCCCACCTGTAGGGGATTCACTTCACATGTAGTGAAGCATGTCTATCTTTCTCTCACCCTCTCTGTCTTCCCCTCCTCTCTCCATTTCTGTCTGTCTTATCCAACAACGATGACATCAATAACAACAATAATGACTACTACAATAAAAAAAATAAGGGCAACAAAAAGGGAATAAATAAATATTTAAAAAGCATAAAAAAAGATTGCCAACTGATAATGCAGTAAAAAAAAATCTATTAACTGTAGAACCTATCAATCTATCCTAGGGCCCATATATATTCATATTTAGCACAGGACCCTGTTTAACATCTACATCCCTGTCAGTCTGAGCTCGAAGGCCCTGGTCACAGCTGGTAACATTCTAGGCTGCACTCATTTCAGGACTAGTCTTCTTCGAGTGGCAGCATAGATTGTCCCAGCCTCCCTTTGGAGAGTGGGGCATTCCTTACCATTGTTATTCTTTAATGAGGACAAGGTCCTAGAGAGACCCACAAGAGGGCTGTGATGACATTCCTGTTGGAAATGACCAGTGATGGTGGAGAGAGGGATTCCTTAGATGTATAGGCCCATCATATCTATGTGGGAATCCAAAGATTCCCTGACAAAAGCCCTATGTAATGGGTTGGTCTGGTAGTGACCAAAAAGGGCATTATTAAAGTGTGCCAGTCTCTTGTCCTTATTCAGCTTTTGTAGTCCTTACTTTATCTGACAGGGATAGACTTAAAATGGTTCAGGGAAATGAAGTAGGGGGTTGGAGAGGAGGGTATCTAGGCCTATATAAAAAATATTTAAGTACTTTATAGTGCTTTTTTTAAATTTATTTTTTTGCAAGATCTTTCTACTTGCTGCATTTATTGAATCAAAGTCTATTCATTGCAAACTATCGTGCACTTTTACTTTAAGGTATATATTTTCACAAAACTTATGGATACATATGCACATGTACCCTATTCCTTGGGCCTTGGTCTATATCTAGGTTCTGTAACTTTGTTAGGAATTACACTATTTGAAATCTAAATATAAGCCTAGTCTAATTAATGTGTAACAGACTTAACTTCTATTTCACTTAACACATCCTCACCCTACATCATCACCAACCTTTAATTCTATACTAAGAATAAGATTTAACAATATATTTGATTCTATAATCTTTCTGAATATAAACCAATTTGGCATATTACTTATGGTCTTACTAAATAGTTCTTGAATAAACAAATGAATTGGACACTGTCTCAGAGTCTATTGAAGAGGTTGCAAGGGATGTGTTTAAATTCAGTAATTGAATGTCTTGTTATATATAGAACACTGCCTGACATGGTCTGTATACTTTGATCCTCATATTTGAAGAAGAGTTAATGTTATGGTTACTTTGGACATGGTGATTAATGAATGCTTGGAGCAGAGTGATCTTAATCATGGAGAGCATCTTACAAAGTCCCAAATAAGGTCACTCAATCTTTTTGATTGTGGAAAAACCTTTTATAATCCTATTAGGGGCAGTGAGAGGGAAGGATAATTAATTTTGTGCTACTCTTTGCCTACTGTGCAGTGGGGAATGATTACTCAATATGTGCACAATGCTTTGAACTCATTACACAAAGCCTTTGTCTAGTAATAGTATTTTTCCACATTATGAAGCCCTATGTATTTGTCAAATAGTGAGTAAGAAAATCAAGCTTGGTTTATCAGATTTGGATGCCTTGGTGGAGACAGAGGAGTGAGGAGAACCACCTTCATTGCCTTGCGATTCCCACAATTTTCTGTTTTCTGTTTGTTTTGGTTAGCAAGAAAGCAGCAATAGAACTCAGGATAGTTTTGGACTATGTCAGTAGGATATTACACGGAATGATCTCAGAGCCATTGTGTCATTGTACATAGGACTATCTTGGAAAAAGAAACAGATTGTTGTAAAACATAAATGTTGATTGGACTCACTTGCCTAATTTGTGACTGTACAGTTTGTAAGAGCCAAAAATCAGGAAGAGAGTGTGGATAAGAGAAATAAAGATGGTTACAGAAAAATGCAGTTGTAGTCAGGGAAATAGTTCAACTAGAAGAGTGTCATGTCAGACTTGAAGGCCAGTGGTTCTCAATTCTATCTCTAGCATCATATGCTGTAGTGTTGCTCTATCTCTTGCTCTCTTGTTCTCTTTCTTTAGTGTGAAACTTTCTGCATATGTTAAAAAATATAAGATAAACCTTTACAAAAAAAGTATAGTTGCGAAATTTATGTTATTTGCATAGAGTTAGGATGAACGCAGAAATATGTGTCAAATGAGAGCTGAGAACTATTTTTAACAAATATTTATTTATTTATTCCCTTTTGTTGTCCTTGTTGGTTTATTGTTGTAGTTACTATTGTTGTCGTCGTTGTTGGATAGGACAGACAGAAATGGAGAGAAGAGGGGAAGACAGAGGAGGAGAGAAAGATAGACATCTGCAGACCTGCTTCACTGCTTGTGAAGTGACTCCCCTGCAGGTAGGGAGCCGGGGGCTTGAACTGGGATCCTTACGCCAGTCCTTGTGCTTTGCGCCACATGCATTTAACCTGCTTTCCTACTTTCTGACTCCTAAGAACTATTTTTATTGACAGCTAGGACCGAATGAAACAAAATGCACAAGAAGATTACTATTTTTAAAAGAATTACAAGAATTTCTTTCTTTCTTTCTTTCTTTCTTTCTTTCTTTTTTTTTTTAACATTTGTTATGATAGAGAATGAAAGGAGAGAGGGAAAGGACACTAGAACGTTGTTCATCTCTGGCATAAATTGGTGCCTGGGATTGAACTTGTGGCCTCTTTGGCTTCTAGCATGTAAGTCATTAATCAAATAGGCTAATTTGTCTTCCTGGCTCACAAGCAAATTAATTTTTATTATAACAAAGTAATTTCTTCTTCATCTCATTAGTTTTTTTTAAAAAAAATTATTTTTATTTTATTTTTTTCACCAGAATGTTGCTCAGCTCTGGCTTCTGGTGGTGTGGGGAACTGAACCTGGGACTGTGGAGCCTCAGGCATGACAGAGTCTGTTTGCATAACCATCATGCTATCTTCCTCACCTTGGTGTGTGCTTTCTCTCTCTCTTTGATGTCTCTGCTCATGTCAAATTCTTCTGCCTCTCATTTATAATAAATAAAATATTTAAAAAAAAAAAGATCTTCTAGGGGCCAGGCAGTGGCGTATCTGGTTAGGTGCACACATCACACTGTGCAAGTACCCAGGTTTAAGCCCCTGGTCCTTAATGTAGAGGGATAGCTTCATAAGTGTTGAACCAGGATTGCAGATTTTTCTCTGTTTCTTTATTTATCCCTATCCTCCCCTTTCAATTTCTCTCTGTCTCTATCCAATAATAAGTAAATAAATCATTTTTGAAAAGTGATTTTAAGAAATGGCAACTAACAAACTACAATAGTGGAAGTATTTTTCTTTTTTTAAAAATTTTTTTTGATATTTATTTTCCTTTTTTTGTTGCCCTTGTTTTTTTATTGTTGTAGTTATTGTTGTTATTGATCTCGTTGTTGTTAGGACAAAGAGAAATGGAGAGAGGAGGGGAAGACAGAGGGGGGAGAGAAAGACACCTGCAGACCTGCTTCACCGCCTGTGAAGCGACTCCCCTGCAGGTGGGGAGCCGGGGGCTCGAACCAGGATCCTTACACCAGTCCTTGCGCTTGGTGCCATGTGCACTTAACCCACTACGCTACCGCCTGACTCTTGAAATATTTTTCAAGGAAGAGGAAAAATAGTACTGACAAGACTAAGTATTTTTTTTTGCTAATTTCTGAAAACTCTAATTTTCTAGTTCTTTTTTAAACATATTTTATTTATTTATTATTGGATAGAGACAGAGATAAATTGAGAGGGAAAGGGATGATAGAGACAAGTGAGATACCTACTGAACTATTTCACCGATTATGAAGATTTCCCCTGCAGTTGGGGATCAGGTGCTTGGACCCAGATCCTGTGAATGGTAACATGTGCACTCAATCAAGGATGCCAACACCTGGCCCCTCAATTTGTATAATAGTTGAAAATACTATTATACAAATAATATTAAAATGTTAAAACTATTACTTATGTATTTATTATGAAATCAGTTGTATTATTGTTCACTTGTTCAGCATTATCAAACAGGTTATCTTTCTTTTTTAAAAATGGAGACTTATTGTTTTACAGAATTATAAGACTTCAAGAGTATAAATCAAATGTCTGTGCCTCCTGCCCTAGTAGTCATTATGGTCCAGGACACTATTTTGATTTCCTTATTTCTTTTTCTTTTTTTTTGTAAATTTATCTATATTCCACATAAGAGATAAATCAGCCAGTAGTTGTCTTTTCATCTCTTTATTTTCTTCCCTGACTATAATCACCTCCAGTTCCATCCATTCTTATTCATTTATAACAGTTTTACTTTTTTTTTTTTCTTTTGGTCATCTGAAATTTTATAAATGTAATTTTAAGAGTACAATTTCATCTTCTGCTAAAAACTATTCCTAAAGTTTTTTTTTTATTATTTATTTTGTTTTTGAGAGAGATGCAGAGGGAGAGAGAGAGAGAGAAACACCAGAGCACTGCTCAGCCCTGGCTTATGGTGGTGCATGGGATTGAACCTGGGACTTTGGAGCCTCAGGCATGAGAATCTGTTTGCATAACCATTATGCTATTTCCCCCGCTCCTTCTAAAGTATTTTATCTATCTGGTTTCTTTATCCTAGGCTGCACTTTATGGATGTGGCTGCTGGGCTGAGAATACTGGAGTTCATAATCCTTACTCCACAGCTGTGAGTACCTCAGGTATTTGCTGCTTTCATGACCATTTTTCATAACTTCAATTTTGTAGGTCATTTAATGATTGGAAGTCATATTTATATTTAAATATAAAACAGGTAGCAAAATAAGTAAAGAGATGAAAGATAACAGCCAGTTACTTTCACTTCTATATGAGATCTAGAGAACTGAAATACATGAACTTGCAAAAACAAAAACAGAACAAAAACCAAAAACAAACACTGTCTCTAAGACTTCGTAAGATGTATGGTGCTTATTTTTGGGAGGGTGAGGGACACAGAATTTTGGTGGTGGATGCAGTGTAGAGCTATACCCTGTAACTCCACAGTCTAACCCACAACTAATCACAAATAAAAAAACATTTCCAGAAGAAAATATAAAGCATGTGCTATGATACTGCATAAGCAAAATATTTAATACAGGGAGGATCTTGGATATTTGGGCACTTATAAAGATTATTTCACAACATAAGTCTCACAGTATAAATATGTTGCATATATTTTCAGTGCAGTTCTGAAATCAACTATAATTTTATACTTATATGTACATTTTTCTCTGATGACCCACAATAGTGTCATATTTAGATCACAAGGATCTAGACAGAGCAAGTCTTTCCACAAATGAAGATAATTTTGAGGGACATGTGGATATGTAGCAAGGCATTCTACAAACTAAGAAAATTTTGAGTCAAATGCAAACATAAAATATATAATCTATATTTCAAAATGTATAGTTTATGTATCTAGACTTCTAGCTACAATTTTAGTAAAATGTAGATCCTCTTTTGTATCATTATTAGGAAAATTCTTATAATTTAGAAATATATATATGTGTGTGTGTGCATATGTTTTAGGAAGGATGCTTTAGTGGGCAGAATGGTTGTTCAAATTTCTGTGCTTTTCTCTTAATTTCTCTGATTCTCTTAATGATAATGGTTGAGAGTCTAGTTCCTTAGCCACTGTGCCACCTCCCGGACCATGATTAAACGATAATGGTTCTCCTCACCAATTCTTCCTGGAACCTCACCTTTCCAGAGCCCTTCCCAGTATGGAAATAGAGAAACCAGCAGGGGGTATGGCTCGACCTGCCAATGCCCCGTGTTCAGTGTTCAGTGGATAAACAATTACAGAAGACAGAACTCCCACCTTCTGCATCCCAAAAGAATTTTTGGTATGTACTTCAGGGAGGTAAATAAGAGGGGAAGTAAACCAGAGGGCCCATACCCCCATTCCACCAGGATGCAAAGCATTTGCCACCAGGAACCTTATTTATCTTATTTATTTATTCATTTATTTTTTTATTTAAGAAAGGATTAATTAACAAAACCATAGGGTAGGAGGGGTACAACTCCACACAATTCCCACCACCCAATCTCCTTAACCCACCCCCTCCCCTGATAGCTTTCCCATTCTCTATCTCTCTGGGAACATGGACCCAGGGTCATTGAGGGTTGCAGAAGGTAGAAGGTCTGGCTTCTGTAATTGCTTCCCTGCTGAACATGGGCGTTGACTGGTCGGTCCATACTCCCAGTCTGCCTCTCTCTTTCCCTAGTAGGGTGTGTCTCTGGGGAAGCTGAGCTCCAGGACACATTGGTGGGGTCTTCAATCCAGGGAAGCGTGGCCAGCATCCTGGTGGCATCTGGAACCTGGTGATTAAAAGAGAGTTAACATACGAAGCCAAACAAATTGTTGAGCAATCATGGACCCAAAGCTTGGAATAGTGGAGAGGAAGTGTTAGGGAGGTACTCACTGCAAACTCTAGTGTACTTCTGCTTTCAGGTATATATTTTGCAGTAGTTTATGGATACGTGTGCACATAAGCTCTCTCTCACAGAAACTGGTGTATATCTAGGTTATGGGACTTTGTTAGAAAGTGAACTACCTGAGATGAAATTAGAGTGTACTATAAAAGGAAAGGTCTCACCCGAGTAATGAAGCTGAAGGGTTGTCATTCTACATGTGAAGTCTCTGGACACAGTCTGAGGTGAAGCATGTTGAGGTGGCAATCGTTGTGTTGGTTAGGTTGTGATCGGCGGATGCAATATTATTTGGTATGGGTTGGAAGACGCATACGGGAAAGTGGGTCCTATCCAAGGGTTCCAGGACTGGGGGAAGTAGGGGCTCTATAGTGGAGATGTGAGGTTCCTGCTGTCTTAGGGTTCAAAAAGACAATCGATAGTTAATGTTATCATCACATTATTTGGTAATTGGGTTAACTTTGAAAAGTCCTTTTGTTATGGTTTGCTGTACAGTATCCAGTATCTTGTATATAGCTGTGCTATTGGATGCTTCTAATCTACTTGGTCTAGGCTTTTGAGAGAGTCCGCATATCAAATACACAGCCTATATATTAAAAAGATTCAGTTTGTGTTTTGAGAAACTTTGAGACATACAATCTTATTTCTTATACCACCAATGAATGAAAGAGAAGCAAATTTGAAGCCAGGCATGGTTTCACTGAGAGGAAAGAAGGAAAGACACTTGGAAGTCTTAATCCGGGTAGGGATGATCCAGAGAGAAAGTGAAGGCAGGGCCATTGAAAAAATGAGGGGAAAATATATACCTACATAGATATAGATGTAGATATATAGTTATAAAATCAGCCCATATTGGTGATCCTGGGAGAACTACTGTAATTTCCAATAGAGAGGATGGGACACAGAATTCTGGTGGTAGAAACTGTATGGAATTAAACCCCTAGTATCTTACAATTTTTAGATCAACATTAAATCACTAGTTAAAAGATGATATTTGTTCTCCCCGTTTTCTTTATTACCTCTCAAGTTGCACTTCTAGACTTTTATGCTTAGTATCTTTAGGGTTTCTCTGTGGATTGGGTGGATCTGTCTGCCATTCCTTCTTTTTCTCCTCAAATTCTTGCTTCATTGCTTCCCGTTTATCAGCACTAACCAATCATCCAATCTAGTAGTCCTCTTTTCCTGCTTACACTGTGATCTCTGATGCAGGTAGATTTTTTCTTTCTGTTTTTAGTATAGATTCTGGGACACTGTTTTTCCTGGCCCTCTGACCTGCTTCACCTAGGCCTGCACAGTCTTTTCTCTTTGCTAATAACTCAGACTACGGCTTTATTTATTATTTAAAAAAATTTTTTTTTTTTACTTTCTTCATCTTACTATATGTTTTTTTCATGGTGATTTGGTGGTATTGCTGGCATTTTCATGATTTCAGCAGTTTTCTCTTAGGGTAGGGTATGAGCTTCTCTGTTATCTCTACTCTGAACTTTTTTTTTTCAGGTTCCCATGAATTCTTTCCTACTTTTGTGAATATCATATATGCATATTGGATTTAGAAGATTAGGCAAAACAAATTACCCCCTTCTCCCCCAATAACAAATCATAAGAAAACAAAGCACAACTGGATATCCTTTTTCTGTATTTCATGTCATTTAATCTTTTTTTTTTAATTGTGAGATTTTTGCTATGTCTTCCTGCCTGCACAATTTCAATATTGCTGTTGGGTTTTTTTTTTTCCTTTTTTTTTTTTTTTTTACCCAGATAGAGGGTGAGGCAGGCAGAGGAGGTGGGGAGGGAGGGAGGGAGGGAGAGAGAGAGAGAGAGAGAAAGGGAAAGAAGAAGCAAGAACAGATACCACACACCCCACCAGTCATAACACTTTTCCTTTGCATGTTGCTCCCTTGTGGTGATTAGGTGTTTGAACTCAGGTTCCCTAGCATGGTAAAGTGTGCACTTTACTGGCTGAACTGTTTCTTTCCTCACCTTGCTCCCATTCCCCCCCCACCCCCCTCTGTTCATCTGCCCATCAGTTTAAGATAATTCCAGTAACTGTAGATAACTGGATTCCACTTCACGATATCCACTATAACTTTTAAAGTTGGGTACCCACCTCCTCAGCTTACCAACTTTTAGGACTAACCATCATCAACTCACTGAATATGAGGATAATATGTATTTAGCACCTATTTGTGACACTTTACATTAGTGCTTCACCCTTATATTTTTGGGGGCTGTTGTTAGGAGCTTGGCAATGGAGACACAGAACAGAGTTGACTGGTCAAGTCAGAATAAAGGTGGAGCACAGACTTTTATAATTGACCAAATAAAAAATGACTTGTGCCATAAGTTGTTACAGCAGGAGATGCTAGTTGAAAGGTGCAGGGAAGATAGCTATCAAGGTGAGGTTTTTAAGGCCAGAAGATAATTTATCATTAGCCTGAAGGATAAACTTCTGCATCTTGTTCTTTTTGGATTGGGTTGGGAAGGAACAAGTGGGGAGTGGAGAAGAGGGTGGGGTGACAGGAGCTGACTTTGTAAACTCTGACTCATCATGGATATATACCTAGTTATGAGGGAGCAGAACAGATCAGATTCTTGTACTCACTGACTGCAAACCTGGCAAGAGATTATTTGTAAAACAGGAGTAATAACTACCTCAATATCTGTGAGTATTGAATATATCGTTAGAGTTTTTTAACTCAGTTTCATGGAATTTATATCACCATCTTTCATAAAATACACCACTATAAAAAAAAGGTGATTTGAGGGGTCTGGGAAATAACTGACCTAGTAGAGTCTACTCTTTACCACTTGGGGAGGATCTAGGTTTGAGTCTCTGGCCATCACACAGGAATACCTGCACAGCAGTAGTTTCAAGAGAGATGTAGCCATGTTATAGTCTCTCTCTCTTTCTGTCCCCATCGCTCCCCCAATCTCTCTTCTTCTTCAGCCTCCAACTCTATAAACAAAGAAATAAACAAATAAATAAAATAAGAGTCTACTAAGAGCTATAGGATCATGCAGGCATGAAACCTCAGTGATAACCCTGACGGGTAAAAAAAAAAAAAGTAAGTAGATTCTTATTTTTATTATGATAACACTTAACATGAACTCTGCTTCCCTCCCCCCAACCCCTTCTTCTTCTCTCTCTTCGAGACTTCACACATTTGTGATTCCACTGCTAACATGGCTGCTCTTCTCTCTTCTATTTTCCATTCACCACATTTCTTTCTTTTTTTTTTTTCACGTTTCTTTTCTTTCTTTTCTTTTTTTTCACATTTCTTTTCTTTCTTTTTTTTTTTTTCATTCAAGAGATACTCAGTGATGTAAACAGGAGGTAGAAACACCACATCACTGGAACTTCCCTCTGTTCCCATAGCAATGAACTTGTAATAGCTTTCTTCTTTCTGTTTTTCTTGCAGTCTTTATCACATAAGAAATGGCAATGCCAACCTCCCAGCGATGCAGACCCAAAAAATTTATATCTATGTAAAGCATGATGTACTTTTCTTTTATAACTTATTTATATACTGTTTCATAACAAACCCTGTCTACTTTCTCCCCTAAATATATTTAAGATAAAACAGCATTTGTAGCACCTACACTATTATTGACCCTTTCAGAGTACTTTATATCTAATCTGTAGCCACCACGCCCCTTCCCCACCAGGACAAAACGTGAGGCTCAACAAGGGCAACAAAAGGGAATAAATAAATAAAATAAATATTAAAAAAAAAAAAAAAAAACGTGAGGCTGAGGAGATAGTATAATGGTTATGCCAAAAGATTTATTTAAGCCTGAGGATTTGAGGTGCCAGGTTCAGTCCTTGGAACCGCCATAAGCCATAAGCCTGGAAAAACCAACAAACACTTAAACCACACACACACAAAAATCTGATCCTTTGATTTTTGCTTCTCCCTTTTTTATTCAATTTTTGAGGGATTAATGTTCATACCTAAGGGAGATGGATTAAAATGTAATAATCTTTTCTTTGAACTACCAATCACTTTTCATCTTACAGGAAGGAAAAATCAAAGTTCTTTTAATAGACTTAGGAGGTCTTATATAAGGTATACCCTTGCGACTTTAGTCCTGCTTTTCTTCCTTTGCTCATTCAGTTCTAGCTATATTGGCCACTTTACTTCATACATGATAGGTGTACTGCTACTTTAGGGATTTTGTCTGAATACCTCCCACTCCTTTTAATTCTCTACTGTAAATACTAAGTGCCTCACTTCATTGGCTCTTCTTCAGGTGATTTACCTTCTCCCTAAGAACTTCCCATACCAACTCATCTAAACATGTAAATCTTTCCCTCAGACAAAAGCTTTTTACTATGACTTAATAATGATTTATAAGATTGTATGGGGTATAATTGTAATGGGGTATAGATCCATATAGTTCCCAACCACCAGAGTTCTGTGTCCCATCTCCAGTGGAAACCTCCCTATTTATTCCTCTGGGAGTATGGACCATAATTCTTTTTGGGGTGCAGAAAGTAGGAGTTCAGTCAACATTCTCTTTTTTTAATGTTTTTTTCCCCTAAAATTTGTTTTATTATTGTATTTGAGACAGAAAGGAATTGGGGGGGAGAGGGAGAGAGACAGAGAGACACCTGTGGCCCTACTCTACCACTCATGAGGCTTTCCCCCTACTAGTGGAGACCAGGGGCTTGAACCTGCAACCTTGTGCACAGCAATGTGTGTACTTAACCAGGTGTGCCACCGCCTGGGCCCTTGCAGTCAACATTCTCTATCTCATAAGAGTGAGAATTGAGAGAGGAAGGTAAGTGCAGGATAAAGAGTGGTATGTTCATATGAGAACTGAGGATGCCTAGTGAAGAGGAGTGAGTGCAAAGTGTATAGAACTTAATCTGAAGTCCTAGGCAGTTTTCTCTAGATGGCCCTGAGTTAATTATTGGGTTATTAGAAAAATCATGATACATTCTAAACAATGGAAAAAACACACCATGACTTTTTCGACAACCCGATATGTAAATTTTCTTTTGTGTGAAGTGGAAGCCCTTTTCAGTAGGGAGATACTCACACTTAACAAATATAGGTGAACATATTTTTTAAGTGTTAAATTGTTTATGTCTGAATCTGTACTGAAATCTTCTTCTAGCGTTTGTCCTTCTTCCGTAGCCAGTTGACAGCATCAGGTTGTACTGAAATGATGAACAATGACTCAATGAATGAAAAAACTGGTCAGGAATTAATGTACTGTTACTGTTCTACATGGGTATAACCTAGATGCTGTGGCCCACTCTGGTTCTTTTGGTAGCCTATTCTTGGTATAGAGTTATTCCTCACTACATGGTTCACACTGCAAAGTCTCTGAAGCTTACCATGCTTATGAAATAATAAGCTTCAATAATCTTTCATATTCAACAATATTGTTTTCAGGATTGGGAGCAGTCGAAGCTAAAGGAATTTGGGATGTGCCTACAGTAGTTGAGGTGTTTTGCTCTTAATATAAGGTGACTTGTGATTCCACTCAAGGTATAAATTAAGTTGGAAATAATGCCATGATATTTTTTTTTCCTGTGTGATTTATGATTTGTAAATGTCAGTGTAGATAAAATCTCAACATACCTGCACATAATCTTAAAAGCACTTGACCTACTGGACTGTTTGGTTAGTGACGGAAGTGGGGGGTAATATTGTTCATTTATATAACAGAGTATATAAACTACCAGAACATTTCCAAGAACTGAAGTAACTATTTGGGACAGGAACTCTATTCCGAGATTGCTTCCTTGTTGTTTTCGCGGGGCTGGCTTCACGGGCGGGTAACAGACGACCAGGGACTTATGGTTGAGCTGTACGCAGTATCTCTTTATTCATGCAGGACGCAGCGCAATCTATGCCGAGCTAAAAAAAAAACTACAATCTTGACCTTATAAATATACTAGCCCAGTAGGGTGGGAACAGGATGTGAAGCAGAGAGGGTAGAGAGAAAAGTGACTGGTGAAAATCAGGGTGTGACAAGGAGAGGGGGCGGAGCAGGCAAGAATTCTACCACTGAACCACCAATGCCCTGGAGGGAGGGTGGTGCTTGTTAACAGTAGTTATGTAAATAGAATGAAGTGGTTATGTAAATAGAATAGTGTTAAGCAGGGGGGATTAAACTAATGAAACAGAAGGGATTTTTAGAAGCATACCAACATCCTCTAATTAGCTTACCTCATATCTGATGAACTATTAATATATTATTTCATGCTTTTTACATAACTAAAGTCATTGGTGGTTCAAAATAAGGTAGAATTCTGAGTTATGCTAGGTCATCTCCCGTGAAATCAGTTCAGTGTGACAACTTCAGTTATTATGTATCTCAGAGGTTTTGGAAGAGTGAACATTTCCCCATTGTGAAATAATACATGCTGTTGAAATAATTTGTAAAATGAGACTGATAATTTTGTCATATTATGATCATCAGTTTTATTTTAAGTTTTGCCCTAAAACAAAAGTGAGAATATTGATTGTTCTTTTTTCCTTTTAATCATTTTATTGGGGGGGGTAATTGTTTATAGTAAAGTTGTTGACATAAGGATACCACATCTCATCTTCCTGTGATAGTTGTCTACAAAATACTCTCACCCCTAACTGAGATCCTTTTCAACCATCATGTACCAGAATCCCAACTCTTTCTCTACCCCATCACTTCTCTTGTTCACCAGAGTCCTTCCTTTTAATGTAATATACCACACCCAAAGTTTCACTTTGTGCTTTCCCTTTCTGTCTTTCTTAAATTCCACCTAAAAGAGAGGTCATTTTTTGATTTATTCATTTAACATGATGTTCAAGTTCCATCAAGATGAGGCAGAGATGACTTCATTTTTAACATCTAAGTGTTCAAAATTGTGTCTATATACCACAACTTTCTTTTTTTTTAAATTTATTTCATTATTGGGGAATTAATGTTTTACATTCCACAGTAAATACAATAGTTTGTACATGCATAACATTCCCCAGTTTCCCATTTAACAATACAACCCCCCACTATGTCATTTATCATCCTTCATGGACCTGTATTCTCCCCACCCACCCACCCCAGAGTCTTTTACTTGGGGGCAATACGCCAATTCCATTTCAGGTTCTACTTGTGTTTTCTTTTCTGATCTTGTTTTTCAACTTCTGCCTGAGAGTGAGATCATCCCATATTCATCCTTCTGTTTCTGACTTATTTCACTCAACATGATTTTTTCAAGGTCCATCCAAGATCAGCTGAAAACGGTGAAGTCACCATTTTTTACAGCTGAGTAGTATTCCATTGTGTATATATACCACAACTTGCTCAGCCACTCATCTGTTGTTGGACACCTGGGTTGCTTCCAGGTTTTGGCTATTACAAATTGTGCTGCCAAGAACATATGTGTACACAGATCTTTTTGGATGGATGTGTTGGGTTCCTTAAGATATATCCCCAGGAGAGGAATTGCAGGATCATAGGGTGGGTCCATTTCTAGCCTTCTGAGAGTTCTCCAGACTGTTCTCCACAGAGGTTGGACCAATTGACATTCCCACCAGCAGTGCAGGAGGGTTCCTTTGACCCCACACCCTCTCCAGCATTTGCTGCTGTTACCTTTTCTGATGTATGACATTCTCACAGGAGTGAAGTAATATCTCATTTTTGTCTTTATTTGCATTTCGCTGACAATCAGAGACTTGGAGCATTTTTTCATGTGTCTCTTCTGTGGTGAATATTCTGTCCATGTCCTCCCCCCATTTTTGGATGGGGTTATTTGTTTTGTTGTCGAGTCTGGCAAGCTCTTTATATATGTTGGTTATTAGCCTCTTTTCTGATGTATGGCATGTAAAGATCCTCTCCCATTCTGTGAGGGGTCTCTTGGTTTGGTTTCTTTTGCTGTGAAGAAGCTTTTTAATTTGATGTAGTCCCATAGGTTTATACTTGCCTTAGTCTTCTTTGTAATTGGATTTGTTCCATTGAAGATGTCTTTAAAATTTATGCGGAAAAGAGTTCTGCCAATATTTTCCTCTAAGTATTTGATAGTTTGTGGTCTAACATCCAAGTCCTTGATCTACTTGGAATTTTTTTTCGTATTTGGTGAAATACAGTGGTTCAGTTTCATTCTTCTGTATGTTTCAACACATTGTTTCCAACACCATTTGTTGAAGAGACTCTGCTTTCCCCATTTAATAGTCTGGGCCCCTTTGTCAAAGATTAGATGTCCATAGGTGTGGTGCCTCATTTCTGGGCTCTCAATTGTATTCCACTGGTCAGTGTGTCTATTCATGTTCCAGTACCAAGCAGTTTTTATGACAGCGGCCCTATAATACAGTTTGAGATCTGGGAGTGTGATGCCTCCAGTTCTGTTCTTTTTTCTCAAGATTGTTTTGGCAATTCTAGGTCTTTTCTGTTTCCAGATAAACATTTGTAGCATTTTTTCTGTTCTCCTAAAAAATATGCTTGGGATCTTGATGGGGATAGCATCAAATTTGTAGATGCTATTTGAGTATGACGTTGGCTGTAGGTTTGCTATATATAGACTCCACTATCTTCAGGAATTTTCCATCTATTCCCATTTTTTGTAGTGTTTGATCATGAAGGGATGTTGTATTTTGTCAAAGGCTTTCTCTGCATCTATTGATATGACCATGTGGTTTTTGTTCTTGCTTTTGTTGATGTGGTGGATCACATTGATTTACGTATATTAAACCAACTTTGCATACCTGGGATAAACCCCACTTGGTCATGGTGAATAATCTTTTTGATATACTGCTGTATCCGGTTGGCTAGAATTTTGTTCAATATTTTAGCATCTATGTTCATCAGAGATATTGGTCTGTAGTTTTCTTTTTTGGTTGTGTCCCTGTCTGCTTTTGGTATCAGGGTGATGTTGGCTTCATAGAAGCTGGCAGGAAGTATTCCAGTGTCTTCAGTCTTCTGGAAGACTTTTAAAAGTAGAGGTATTAGTTCTTCTTTGAAGGTTTTGTAGAATTCATTTGTAAAACCATCTGGTCCAGGACTTTTATTTTTGGGAAGATTTTTGATAACTGTTTCAATTTCATTAGCTGTGATGGGCCTGTTCATGTTATCCACTTCCTCTTTACTTAGTTTTGGAAGTTGGTAGGTATCTAGGAAATCATTCATTTCTTCCAGGTTCTCTAGCTTGGTGGCAGATAGTTAGTTGTTCATAGAAGCCTCACATGGTATGTTGAATTTCTGCAGTGTCTGTTGTGATATCTCCTCTTTCATTTACTATCCGATTTATTTGAGTCTTCTCCCTTTTTTGTTTTGTGAGTCTTGCTAAACGTTTGTCAATTTTGTTTACTCTTTCGAAGAACCAACATTTACTTTTGTTGATCTTTTGTATGGTTTTCCTATTCTCAATATTATTTATTTCTGCCCTAACTTTAGTGATTTCTGTCCTTTTGGTTGCTTTAGGGTTCCTTTGTTGTTCTTCTTCTAGGTCTTTAAGATGTGCAATCAGGCTGTTTATTTGTGCTTTTTCTTGTTTCCTAATGTGTGCTTGTATAGCTATGAACTTCCCTCTTAGTACTGCTTTAGCTGTGTCCCAAATATTTTGATAGCTTCTGTCTTCATTTTCATTGAACTCTTGAAACATTTTGATTTCTTCCTTGATTTCCTCTTTGACCCAGAAGTTGTTAAGAAGTGTACTGTTGAGCTTCCACATTTTGGGACTGTTACTAATCTTTTGTTGATTGTTAAGTGTTAGTTTAATTCCACTGTGGTCTGAGAAGATGTTTGGGATGATTTCAGTGCTCTTGAATTGACTGATGCTGTCTTTGTGGCCTAACATATGGTCTATCCCTGAGAATGACCCATGTGGATTTGAGTAAAATGTCTGTTCCAGTTTCTTGGGATGAATGACTCTGAAAATGTCCAATAGTTCTAGTTTATCTATATCTTCATTTATCTGCCTTATGTCTTTATTGATTTTCTACCTGGATGATCTGTCAAGTTGAGAGAGTGGGGTGTTGAAGTCCCCTACTATGATTGCATTACTGTTAATATATTGCTGTAGCTCTTTCAGTAGAGTTTGATGTATTTAGATGGCTTCTCATTGAGCGTATAGATGTTAATAATTGTTAAGTCCTCTTGATTGATCCTCTGAGCATTAAGTAGTGTCCATTCCTATCTTTTTTAATCTTATCTATTTTAATGTCTATTGTGTCAGATGAGAATAGCTGTTCCTGCCCTTTTTTTGTGGGCCAGTGGCTTGTATGATAGTTTTCCATCCTTTCACTTTAAGTCTGTGTTTGTCTTATTGAGTTAGGTGGCTAATCTTATGGGTTTCCCTTTGTAGGTGACTCTTTGCTTTTCTCTTGCAGCCTTGAGGATCCTTTCTTTATCCTTATTCCTTTCCATTCTAAGTATGACATGTCTTGGTGTCTTTAGGTCTGGGTTAATTCTGTTTGGGACCCTCTGGGCTTCTTGAATCTTTATGTCTTTGATGTTGTCCAGACTAAAGAAGTTTTCAGCTATTATGGCCTGGAAAATGCTTTCTTCCTCTCCTTCTTTTTCTTACTATATGCCAATAATGCATATATTGTTCCTTTTGAAGTCATCCCATAGGACTCTGTTGTTTTCAGCATCTCTTAATCTCATTTTGAGATCTCTTACTTCTTTTTTAGTTGTCTCTAATTCATCCTCAATCTTGCTAATTCTGTCTTCAGCCTCATAGATTCTATTCTCTCTGCCCTCTATTGTTTTCTGGAGTTCATCTATTTTGTTGCCCTGCTCTGATACTGTTTTAGCTTGTTCAGCTAGTTGCATTCTTAGCTCAGTTATTTCAGCTTTCAGCTCTCTAATAACCATGAGATAATTAGTATTTTCTTCCATATTCTCATTTGTTGTTCCTGCATTTCTGATTACAATTTTTTCTAATTCATTAATCACTCCTGTTATTATTTCCTTAGCTAATGTTTGGATGTTGAACTCGTTATTTTGTGCTTCACCCTCTGGAGGACTTTTAGCTAGACTCTTGTCCTGGTTCCATTCTCCAATATTTCTTCTTGTTGTTTTAACCATTTTATATATTATGTTATGAGTTCCCTTTATCAGTACTTTTCAAATTACTGATCACTATTGCCTGGATTGACTTGTGTCTAAGTAAGTTAATTAAAGGGTTCACAGTGGTGGAAGTTAACAGTTGTTTCAATAGTATTTTAATTCCTGAGTTGGAGCTCAGTGGTTTAAAAGCCTCTTTTTTTTTTTTTCTTCCCTGTAGGCTATGGGAGCCTGAGTGATTTTAAAGGATCAATAGGCTTCTTAGCTTAATCACTGACTCCTGACCAAGAGATAAAGCAGGGTGTGGCAGAGATAATCCAGTGGTTATGCAAAGAGACTTTCATAGCCCCTCAGCTATGCCAGGGAGGTATAGGTCTTCTCCTGAGTTTTCCTGCTTAGATCTCTGTCCCCTGGTGTCCCTCCCTGTCGCTGCTCCAGATTCTGAGGGTAGTAGCAATGGAGACTCAGAGTTGCACTTGGTGAGTCTCTGGGGAGTCTTCTCCCTTCAGCTGTCCCCTTGTTGGTGGAGCAGACTGGAGGTGGTGTCTCAACTGATAAACTGCTGGACTGTTAGCAGTCACTTAATCTCTCCTTATGCTCCTCTCTCCTCTCTGTCACCAGCCACATGTGTTTGTACTCACCAGTTATTTATTGGTTTCCTGTGGTCATTCTAGTCCTGTCTTTTTAGGTCCCGGGTGGTCTCCTTTGGTATTCCTAGTTGATCTGGGAGAGGAGAGGAGAGAAGAGGAGAGGAGAGGAGAGGAGAGGAGAGGAGAGGAGAGGAGAGGAGAGGAGAGGAGAGGAGAGGAGAGGAGAGAAAGGGATCTGTTGCTTGTAGCTCCGCCTCTGGAAGTGGAGTCTCCTCACCACAATTTTCTTGTCACTCACCCATTATTGGACAACTGGGCTGCCTCTAACTTTGGGCTGTTACAAATTGTGCTATTATGAACATAGTTGTACATACATTTCCTTGGATAATTCCTGTTTTAATTTTAATTTTTTTTAGTGATTTAATATTGATTTACAAAATTATAAGACAACAGGGATATAATTTCTTACCAACCATGTTCTGGATAATTTCCTTATGTTCTTTGGATGAACTCCTAGGAGAGAAATTACTGGGTCATTAGATAGGTTTATTCTAGTGTTCTGAGATATTTCCTGACTGCTTTCCACAGGGGTTGGACCAATATATATTCTCACCAGCAGTGTAGATAGAAGGATTCACTTTCCCCCTCTTTTTCTTATTTATTTATTTATTTTTAATTTTGTTTTATTTACTGGCTTATGGTGGTGTGGAGGAGATTAAACCTGGGACTGATTTAAGAGCCTCAGGCATGAGAGTCTCTTTGCATAACCATTATGCCCTCTACTCCCGCCCCCCTCTCTTCATACTTGTTTCTTTTGTTTCTAATGTAGGACATTCTCACAGGTGTAAAGTGATATCTCCTTGTTGTTTTGATTTGCATTTTAGTAATCATCAGTGACTTTTGAGCACTTTCTCATAGATCTGTTGGTTCACTGGACTTCTTCTTTGATGAAGGTTCTCTATATAATGTTTTTAGGTATCATTAGATGCTCTTTAATATGTAATTTAAAAGGGTATAAAGAATGTCCTTTCATGCATACACAGTTCAGATATTTTGTTCTTATGCAAGGTGACGTGATTATTCTTATATTATACATAAAGTTTTAGATGGTCTACTCCTGTGTTCCTGTGCTTTTGTGTGGGTATAGAGGAGAGAAATAAAGACAGTGCCTAGCTTCACAGGGCATCCAAGCATGGTATTATTCTAGGAAAGCTTCTTGCCAAAATAGAAATATGTTGAAATACTGACTTTGTACCAAAGACTTGCCAGCCCTGAAAGTAGCTCTGGTGCATCCTGACACCTAAAGACATGTTGGTGCACCTGATACCAAGTGTTGCTGCAGCCACTAACTACTACATCTCCCTTCATGTTATATACCATCTCTCCAAATCCCACACAATTAGTGCTTTTACATTTTGTATCAGCATACTCATATAATCATTGAAATGTCCCCCAAACCTCAAAAGAGCTCAGGACATCATGAAGAAGAATCTCTCTGAAAAAAATTATAGACTTTAGTCTATAATTTAGATTTTAGTGAATCAAGCAATCCCCAACTTGCTCCTTTTATGCTGTTGTTTCTTTTTATTATTAATGACTTAACTGATTTGCAAAATTATAAGATTCCAAGGATGCAGTTTCACACCCACCACCATCAAAATATTCTTTTGATGTCTGTGATTTCTCAGATTTTTATTTTTATTTATTTATTTTTTAATACCAGAGTACTACTTAGCTCTGACTTATGGCTTATGGTGGGTGCTGTGGGTTATTGAACCTAGGACTTTGGAACCTCAGGCATGAGAGTTTGTTTGCATAACTGTTATGCTATCTATCCCTAATTTCTCAAAATGTTTTCAGATACTTATTTTGCAATGCTTTGTTGTTATTTTGTATATAAAAAAGAGCTACTGATTTGAAAACACAGGTTCATGGTCTGGGAAGTGGCACAGTGGATAAAGCATTGGACTTTCAAACATGACATCCCGGTTCAATCTCCAACAGCACGTGTACCAGAGTAATGTCTGTTTCTTTCTTTCCTTCTGTTTTTCTCCTAAATAAATAAATAAGTCTTCAAAAAAAAATACAGGCTAAAGAAATAGTAGTAAGAGAAGCATAACATAAAGTGATGGGTTAAAAATGCCAGTGCTAAGATCCTTTATGTAATTCTTTCTTTGATTGTTCTTACTTGAAAGAATGCTTTTTCCTTCCTATTGTAGAGCACTACCTGCTGTCAGTTGGAGAGGGAGTAAGTAGAGCAACTTGTCAAAGTCTTTCTAAGTTCTCTTCATATGGTTTGCAGAAACAGAGCTGGATTTTCATTTCTTCTTTCATTCAACAGGAGTCCCTTTCATGTCTGAAAATTGAAAACGCGTGTTTTTCAGTGTGGAGTGAGGATGTGTGTGCCCTCTGGCACACCTGTTTCTAATTTCCTGACTTGAAAGCATAACCCATCAAAAGGAGCAGAAAAACAATTTCTTTCTGACACGCTGCTTCGTGTTCCTCACTGGACTGAAAGTCTTCATGACTTTGCCATCTTAGTTTTTTCTGTAGAAGGCTCTTGTTAGAAGCAGGGTTCGCTCACTATAGGCAGTGCCTTTATTAGCACAGAAGTGTTTTATTATTATTATTATTTATTTTTATTTTTATTTTTTTTGCTGTTTGATTGTGGCTCTTCAGTTCAGGACATTTAGTTGAAATAAGATTTATTATAAAGAGTACACAGAAAGGCTTTAAAATTTTAAACATTAAATTTAGCTGGGCAGTATATGTTGCAAGGGTATATGTAAGCTGATCAGTGAGCCCATTGGCCAGGAATAGGGTTTGGTTGAGCATACAAATGTTTAAATTCCTGAGTGCTGTTTAACATAAATCAAATATTTCCAACACATTACTTTAGATTTGTGTGCGCTTTAAAGTCTTGCCAGCTTAAATGACTGTGAGGCACAATATGTTGACTTTGACTTTTGTAAATTGATAATTTGTTGCTATGAAAGTTGTACATGGTATAACTCATCACTTTATGAAGGTACATAGTAAGCCTAATGTTGGCAAGCTGTTATGAAAAAAAATTGATGTCCAGGGAATTCAGGACTTTAGTTCTCAGATCCCTGAAGTGTGGATCTTTGGTCTCTCTTAAGGTTTCCTTGGACCTTAAGGTTTCCTTATCTCAGAGGGATAAAGAATAGGGAGGCTGATGGCTGGGTGGTGGCATACCTGCTTGAGCGTACACACTACAGTGCTCAAGGACCCAGGTTCAAGCCCCTGGTCCCCATCTGCAGGGGGAAAGTTTCATGAATGGTGAAGCAGAAGTGCAGGTGTCTCTCTGTCTCTTTCCCTCTCTACCTCCCCTTCCACTCTCAATTTCTTTGTGTCTGTCCAAAAATAAATAAGTAACTAAAAAAAAATAATAGGGAAGCTATCAAGGGAGGGGACTGGATATGAGGCTGTGGGAGTGGGCAATGTGTGGAAATGTACCCCTCTTATCCTATGGTCTTGTCAGTGCTTCCATTTTATAAATTAAAAAAATAATAATAATAAAAGAAAGACTGTCATGATGAATCAGATGTGTCTAATTTGAATTGGCTCTGTCCATGGTGGCTGGTTAGTTTAGGCAAAAAGATTTACTACTGAATCAAGAAAAAAAAAAAAAAGAAAGTGTAGAAAATCAGTTTGTGTTTTTGTTAGTGAGAACATGTCAGAGTTCCAATTAATTAATCATAGCGTAATCAAGCTTACAGTATAACGTTCCACAGCCAAAAGGTACTGCATGTTTTTATTTTCAGAAAGTTTCTTCTACAAACAAAATACATTTATTTATATGTTGTATTTTTTATGAAAAATAATGAAAACAAATATTAGCCTGTAAATGACATAAATATTAATATTAAAATATTAGATAAATATTGAAGAATTGAGAATTCAGGAGCCAGGCAGTAGCACCAGATTAGGCACATAGTGCTAAGCTCAAGGACCTGCCCAAGGATCCTGGTTCAAGCCCCCTGGCTCCCCACCTGTAGGGGGTTCGCTTCTTTTAAGTGGTAAATCAGGTCTGTAGGTGTCTATCTTTCTCTCCTTCTCTCTGCTCACCCCCCATTTCTGTCTGTCCTATCTAACAGTAGCAGCAGCAACAATGGAAAAAAGATGGCTTCCAGGAGCAGTGGATTCATAGTGTAGGCACTGAGTCCCAGTGATAACCCTGGAAGCAAAAAACAAAAAAAATTGAGAATTCAATTAAAATTCTATATTGGAATTTTATTTTATTTATTTTATTTATTTTTTTAAAATTTTTTATTTAAGAAAGGATTAATGAACAAAAACATAAGGTAGGAGGGGTACAACTCCACACAATTCCCACCACCCAATCTCTATAACCCACCCCCTCCCATGATAGCTTTCCCATTCTCTAGCCCTCTGGGAGCATGGACCCAGGGTCGTTGAGGGTTGCAGAAGGTAGAAGGTCTGGCTTCTGTAATTGCTTCCCTGCTGAACATGGGCGTTGACTGGTCGGTCCATACTCACAGTCTGCCTCTCTCTTTCCCTAGTAAGGTGTGTCTCTGGGGAAGCTGAGCTCCAGGACACGTTGGTGGGGTCTTCAATCCAGGGAAGCCTGACCAGCATCCTGGTGGCATCTGGAACCTGGTGATTGAAAAGAGAGTTAACATACGAAGCCAAACAATTTGTTGAGCAATCATGGATCCCAAGCTTGGAATAGTGGAGAGGAAGTGTTAGGGAGGTACTCACTGCAAACTCTAGTGTACTACTGCTTTCAGGTATATATTTTGCAGTAGTTTATGGATACGTGTGCACATAAGCTCTCTCTCACAGAAACTGGTGTATATCTAGGTTATGGGACTTTGTTAGAAAGTGAACTACCTGAGATGAAATTAGAGTGTACTATAAAAGGAAAGGTCTCACCCGAGTAATGAAGCTGAAGGGTTGTCATTCCACATGTGAAGTCTCTGGACACAGTCTGAGGCGAAGCATGTTGAGGTGGCAATCATTGCGTTGGTTAGGTTGTGATCGGCGGATGCAATATTATTTGGTTTGGATTGGGAGACACATCTGGGAAAGTGGACCCTATCCAAGGGTTCCAGGACTGGGGGAAGTAGGGGTTCTATAGTGGAGATGTGAGGTTCCTGCTGTCTTAGGGTTCAAAAACACAATCGATAGTTAATGTTATCATCACATAATTTGTTTATTGGGTTAACTTTGAAAAGTCCTTTTGTTATGGTTTGCTGTACAGCATCCAGTATCTTGTATATAGCTGTGCTATTGGATGCTTCTAATCTACTTGGTCTAGGCTTTTGAGAGAGTCCGCATATGGTGGGAGTGGGCGGGAGGGATGGGTCACAGTCCTTTGGTGGTGGGAATGGTGTTTATGTACACTCCTAGCAAAATGTAGACATATAAATCAGTAGTTAATTAATATGAGAGGGGGAAAATCAATTGTACGTCTCAAAGTTTCTCAAAACACAAACTGAATCTTTTTAATATATTGGAATTTTAAATCTACACGTATACACACGAATGTAAGAGTAGATACAAATTAAGTTTGGTTATGGGATACCATGGTCTTGGGAATCAGATTTGGGTTTGAAACATAATAGAAGAGTATATTGGAAAGTTACACTAACCTACCCTAGGGCTGGGGCATCTTATATTAGAAGTAGAGACATGTAGGTAAGCTAATTATCATTGATGGTTTAACTTTGTACCATTGCTTCTTCTGTGAGTTGGGGTTCTGTTGTGGGTGTATCTCATAATGCCGACTTCTGTCTTCTCCAGCTTTCTTTCTAATCTGATGCTAAATGAGATTGTTTTCTTTATTCTTCATAATTTCCTGTAAATTATATTTGTATACTCTACCATACCAGTTACTGCTTATAGATGCTGATGCTAGAATAAGCTCCTGATAGAATTCTGCTGTGATGATGTGGTAGTGTGTTTGCAGAACTCTAAAAGAATATTTGCACACATAGCTAAGATAACTACTATTTCTATGAGAAGACAACAAGGATTTAAAGATTTGATTCATCTGAGTTTCTCCTGGTCTTTAAAATATAAATTTGCTATTTACTTATTAAGCTTTTTTTCTTATACTAAAGTAACTTCAGTGACATGTAGAAATATATTATCAACTGCAGCTTAAAAATATTTCTCTTACAAATCTTCATATGGTTTGTAGTATCTACTTTTTAAAAATTCTTTCTACGTCATAGTAACAGTTTCTTTGTAGTTTTTCAGTTAGTATTGTAGCTTAATTGCCTCAAGAATAAGTTTACATAATAAAGACTTGGGTTTGTATACAGCTCTGAACTTTGCTCATAATATGTTTTGTGGTTTAACCCTTACCCATATCATCAAGTTCCACAACAACTAGGTAAATTATATAAATAAGTTTTATTTTGATTTTCAAATTTGGTCAGCTCTTATTAGAATATCTTAACTGTAATTAACCTCTGCATTTTTTTTTATTGCTGTCTTTGCAATATAAGCAGCTCAGTACAGTTTACTGAGGAAAAGATTGAGGTTTCTCTTTCTGTGTTTGGAACCCTTCCCTCCTTATTCATTTGGTGATGTCTCCATTCATCTTTCAAAGAGAAATAAAATAATTACTTTTCTTTATACCTTCCTACTTCCTTCAGCTTCACAGATTTATTTTCTCTGAGGTCAGTGGTGACATGATGTGATATTTATGCCACTTGTATGCTGTTCCTCTTTGCAAAGTCCTGTTGCTCCTTGAGGAAAAATTTGATGGCTTTAAGATGTAGCACTTAATAAATACCTATTGAATTGAATTTAATAGCCCTTTGCAGATTTTAAAGCACTGTCAGTCATTCTGAGCAACAAAATGACTTGTTCCACACTGATAAACTGGAAGTAGTGCTATTGCCTTTTTAAGAGTTTTAGGTATTCATGCCAGAGGTTGTGTTATTGAAGAAAACTGTGGTTTAATTGTGTTCTCTCTCTCTCTCTCTCTCTCTCTCTCTCTCTCTCTCTCTCTATATATATATATATATATATATATATATGTATATCTATTTATCTATATATATATTTCCATTTTTCTTTTTATCCCCTTTACTGAGGGGATTAATGGTTTACAGTCAACAGTAAAACACAGTAGTTTGTACATGTGTAACATTTGTCAGTTTTCCATATAATAATCCATTTTAATTTTTTTAAAACCAAAGCACTGCTCAGTTCTGGCTTAGGGTGGTGCTGGGGATTGAACCTGGGACCTCTTAGCCTCAACTATGAAAGTTTGTTATGTAAGCTACTGTGCTATTTCCTCAGCTTTTGCTTTGATAAAACTCATCATCACTGCCATACCTTCCTATTACTACAGTAATGGAGTGTTTTGGGCTGCAGATAACATAAATCACAACTCAACTTGGCTTTAACAATAAGGTATGATATAATTTCACATAAGAGAAACTTTAGAGGTAGACTCTGGAGTTTCTTGGCGTAAGGACTCCATCAGCATCAAATATGTAATGTTCCACTTCCTTGTTGTTCTGCTCTTATTCATCACTTTATTAGGCTCGTGGCTGAGTGATTACTGCATTGTCACACAAAAGCCATCACACAAATCTCTAGAGGTAGGGGGAATTTTTTTTTTTTTTGTAGTTCTTTTCTAGAAATAAGGAACACTTTCTTTAGAAGCTCCCTAGCAAACTTCTCGTGTTTTATTTGTTGCCTAATGTTGGTTTAGATACCCATTCCTAAGCTAATAAATGGCACTCAGGAGTACATGACATGCTGTGGGTCAGGTACATGACTATGGGTGTTGAAAGAAGAGTAAAAACCAACTTTGTGTTAGAAAGTAGAAGTAAAGAGATGCTACGTAAGTAAACCCTAGACCCTACTAAACTTGTTATTTGCCATAAATTTGTGATCAACAATAAGAATAGTAACATTATTATCATTTGCTGAGAAGTTACTATGTTCAGACACTGTACTCATTTTCAAATGAGAAATCTGAGATACAGAAGAGTCAAATAGTGGGGGTTGGCAGTGGTGGATCTTGTTGAACACACATGTTACAATGTGCAGGGATCCAAGTTCAAGCCCCTGGCCACCAACTGCAGGGGGAAAACTTCACAAGCAGTGAAACAATGCTGCAGGTGTCTTTTTTTTCCCCTCCCCAATCTCACCTTTCTCAATTTCTGTCTGTCTCTGTCCAATAAGTAGCAAATAAATAAAATAAAATAAGGTCAAATAGTACCTTGGTGCCCAAAAGAACTAAGGATTCTTCACTAAATGGACATTAAAAAAGAAGAGTAGCTATTTGGAATTTAATTACTTGTTGTTGTACTCCAAATATTATAAGTTAGGTATTTAGAGAGTTAAAAACATGCTTCTTGCCATTATTTTTGGCTAACAGAAAGCTGGCTGTGGAAAATGAATGCTTTTGTTTTGAAAAATCAAATGCAATAGATTAAAAAAAAAGCCACCACAAAGTTTGTTTATATCTTCATTTCATTCAAATTGAATAGATGAAATGGGATCTGGCCTTTTTCATATTGTTTATGTTCTGCTTTGCTTCTTGGTTCTGGGGCAGGATTTCTGGTTCTGTTTGAAATTTTTTTTCTTCACATCTATCATTTGCAAGATTATTGTGGAAATTAATAAAGTGAAAATATTCTTATTTAGTAAGCATTATAATTGTCTTAATCTGACATAATATGATGCAATTTCTTAGCCATATAAAATATCCATTAAACAAGCACATGTTCCTTCAGTCTTGGTATACTTTGTTTTGCTTTGTATTTTGGTTGAGGATGAAGGAAGGCACTTTACATAAATAACCACTTTAATATTTAAAATGAAGGATCATTTGAGAGTCTTACTTCTTTTCATCTCTCTCTTTTGATACCTTTTCATGTCTTTGAGTATGAAAGTAAAGTTAGATTTATGTTTCACTTTCATGAGCAAAAGGGGCTGTGTATATGAAGTACATGAAGTCAAAGCACTTTTTTTTTTTTTGGTTCAGCAAAGCTATGATGTAAATGTCATCATTGTGTGTGTATCTGTGTGTATGTGCACAAGTGCATGCACAAATGTGCTCAAGGACAGGAAGGTTACTTAGGACTGGTGTTACATCCTCTGGTGGATAGTTTCTTATTTCTCGTTCAGCTATTGTTTTACCAACAGCTATGTAAGAAATGGATGATATTACTTAGTCTAAATCAGCAGTTAGTAACTTTTGCTGTTTAACAAATCACCCCAAAACTTGGTGTCTTAGAAAAACAATTATTTCTATTTCTAATCTGTACCTACTATGTCTCATCTGGATATTTTTGTTGATTATGCTTGGGAATTCTCGTGTGGCTATGGTTAGATGGTGACTTAACCAGATGCCCATAATGGTTTTATCACATGACTCCTACTTTTCTAGGGACAAGCAGGTTGGGTTTAGATGATATGCTATGTCTCATTTAGCTGTATCTTCCGAAGTATTAACAGGGCTTCTTGTTCTCTTCCCAAGTAGTATGAAGATTTTCTCTATTTCAGGGGGATCTCTCTAGCAATATAACTGAACTTTTTACACATTTATTTAGGACTTTCAAAGTGCAAGTAAAAATGAAAATGTTTCTGCTTCTTTTGAGAATATGCCCAGGACTGAGTTTGTGCTTGTTGATGTCAATCACAAGGCCAATCTGAATTCAGTATAGATTCTTATGGGCATGAATATTAGATAGCTTTGCTCATTGGGTGCTATCTTTGGAGACTAGCTACTATTACAATATTTCAATCATCCATCCAATGAGAGATACCCGCAGCACTGTTTCATTGCTTGTGAAACCTCCTCGTTACAGGTGGGGATGGTTGAACTCACCTAGGTGTGCCAAGCCCCCTGCCCCTAGTAATAGATGTTTTAAAAATTGTTTTGGGGGCCAGGTGGTGGCACTCCTGCTTGAGTGTACATGTTACAATGTATGAGAAACCAGGTTCAAGCCCCTGGTCCCCACTTGCAGGAGGAAAGCTTTGCAAATGGTGAAACAGGGCTGCAGGTGTCTGTCTTTCTCTCTCCTTCTCTATCTCCCTCTACCCTCTCAATTTCTGTCTATCCAATAAATAAAGATAATAATTTTAAAAAAATTGTTTTGTACATACTGCATAATTTAATTTTTATTATTTAGAAAGTAAGTAGTCTTAAATTGTATTACTGGATGTATAGAAAAATTGTATATAAATTATGAAACATAAAGATATAATCTAATCCCTTACATTAACATAAACATTATTAATATCAATAGTATTGTATCTACTACTACTTTCTCCCAAATTCTTTTCTCTATTTCGTAGATAGCCATTATTCTGAATTTGGTTTATCCTTCTTTATTAAAGTTTAGTCATACACACACACACACACACACACACACACACACACACACACACACAACATATATATCCCACAATGACATATTATTTAGCTCTATGGTCATAACATCTGTTAGGAACACAGTATAATGTAGTATTTAATTCCCCGTGAATGGTGTCTTTTGATAAAAATGATCTTTCTGGGGGTCGGGTGGTAGTGAGGCAGGTTAAGTGCACATGGTGCCAAGCTCAAGTACTGGTGTAAGGATCCAGGTTTGAGTCCCAGCTCCCCACCTAAAGGAGAGTCGCTACACAGACAGTGAAGCAGGTCTGCAGGTGTCTATCTTTCTCTCCCGCCCTCTGTCTTCCGCTCCTCTCCATTTCTCTTTGTCTTATCCACCAACAATGACATCATAAAAACAACAATAATAACTACAACAACAGAAAAACAAGGACAACAAAAGGAGAAAAAAAAAGTCTTTCCAAAATATTTTCCATGTATTTGCTCTGTAAATTGTACATTCATTTTTAGTTTTTGTAGAGTACCCAATTGTGTTCTATAATTTCTTGCACTTATTTGTTGAAATTCTTATAAAATAAATATTTCTATTATCTATTTGATGACACAGAGGTATATAGTCTATACAAGAAAGGCATTCAGATGCATTTTATTTTTACATAGTCTCTATCCCTTTCCTTTTCCCTTTTATTGTTACCAGGGTTATTTCTGGAGTTCAGTGCCAACACTACAAATCCACCACTTCTGGTCCCCCCCCCTTTTCTTTTTCTATTTTATTTGCTAGTACAATGAGAATTTGGAAGAGGAGAGGGAGAAACAGAAACAGACCTGTAAATCCAACTCCTTCTGCATGGTTGTGTGTATGCTCAACTGGGTGTGTCATCGCCTGGCCCCTGTACATAATTTTTCAAAAGAATGAGCTTATGCCTAGGTATTTTCCTAGGATGCTCAATTATGTATTGTTTTTATTTACATTTATTTATTTATTTGCTCATATGTGAGACCATTTATGTACTTTATATATTTGGTGTGTTTCAATAAGTTGCACTAATATATATTTGCTTATGGGTACCTGTGAATATTTATTTTATTTTAATTAATTAATTTATAAAATGGAAAAACTGAGAAGACCATAGGATAAGAGGGGTACAGTTTCCACCACCAGAGCTCTGTATCCCATCCCTTCCCTTGATAGCTTTTCTACTGGAACCCTGTGGGAATAAGGACTCAGGGTCATTATGAGGTGCAGAAGGTGGAAGGTCTGGCTTCTGTAATTGCTGAACATGGGCATTGACAGGTCGATCCATACCCCCAGCCTGTCTCTCTCTTTCCCTGGTAGGGCAGGCCTCTGAGGAAGTGGAGCTCCAGGACATATTGGTGGGGTTGTCTGTCCAGGAAAGTCCAGTTGGCATCATGGTTGCATCTGGAACCTGGTGGCCCAGGCAAGACTGAGGCCCTCAAATTGCACTAATTTATTTTTGCCCCTGTATTTAGAAGCTCTAACATTTATAAGCATTCTAAACACAGCCTTTTATTTTTACGTTGTTAATTGCACGCACACTTAGGATTGACACTTTTATCGTTGTTTATTATAGAAAGATATTAAAATGCCATTTATATTCCTAGATAGTTCTTTATTTTGACACTACTTTGTTTAACACTAATATAGTCACACAAACTTTCCATTGTTTAGTGTTTGGGGGAGGAGCACAGGATTTGTTTATTATTTATAAAATTATTTATTTATTTATAGAGACAGACAGAAATCAGTAGTCTATGGGAAGTTAGAGAGGGAAAGAAAGAGAATCACCTACCTGCAGCACTGCTTCACTGCTTGTGAAGTTTCCCCTTTGCAGCTGGGGACCAGGGCTAGAACACCAGGATCCCAAAACCTCTGCTCCCCTTGCCTTTTCCTCCAACCCAGATTCCTTGCATTAGTGCAGTATGCCACACCCAGTCCAAGTTGCCCTTTGTATTTTTCCTTTATGTCCTCATTTCTTAAGTTATAACTGTATGTGAGGTCTTCTGGTATTTGTTCTTTTAAAAAAAATTTTTAAAAATATTTATTTATTTATTTATTTATTTCCCCTTTTTGTTGCCCTTGTGGTTTTATTGATGTCGTCATTGTTAGGTAGGACAGAGAGAAATGTAGTCAGGAGGAAAGACAGAGAGGGGGAGAGAAAGATAGAAACCTGCAGACCTGCTTCACCTCCTGTGAATCAACCCCCTGCAGGTGGGGGGCCAGGGGCTTGAACCGGGATCACTTACACTGGTCCTTGCGCTTTGCACCATGTGCGCTTAACCTGCTGCACTACTGCCCGACTCCCTGGAATTTGTTCTTTTCTTTTTGACTTATCTCACTTAACATGATTCCTTTGCAGTCTATCCAAGATGAGGCAAAGGAAATGACCTTATCATTTTTAACAGCAAAGTACTATTCCACTGTAGACACTGGACCAGAATCAAGTACATTGAAGGAAATGTTGGCAGAACACTTCACAATCTGCCTCATAAATGTCTTTGAAGACATGAGTCCAAGAGCAGGGAGGGCAAAAGCAAGCAAACAAACAAATAACAACTACTACAACAAAAACCCAATAAGAGTAAATCACATGCAGAAAAGCTTCTGCATGGCAAAGGGAACAAACCATTATCAAAATAGAAAGACATCCTCCACAATAGGAGAAGATCTTATATGGCCTGCGTCAGATAAAACATTTTCTATCCGCTAAGTCCAACTTCTGGACCATTTGTGATTTGCTTCTATTCACAATCTTTCTTTAGTTTTCAGGTTATATTATTTCTTATGTTTTTTTCCCCAAACATCTCATAATTGATTATATGCTAGGAATTATGTTTGAAACACAGGAAAAACTGAGGGAAACATTTGCCACTAAAAAGTGCACACTCCTTTTTACATATATCTTACATAGGACATTGAGTCAATGTCCTTTTCATTTGACTTGGGACTGTGTGGTTTTGCCATTGTGAATAAAGTTCATTCCTGTTTTACATATTTTGACAGTAGTTTGAGAGGATTTACCTTTCAAGATACTTACATCACTAACAAACTTTTATATGCCTGTATACTTATTGCGTATTTGCATATATTAAATTAAATCATTGGAATTTTTTCCATGATTTTCACCCCTCTCTCTTTTACCACCTGATTAATGATAGTTTATTGGTTCACTGTCTTTCTGCACCTGTGAAAACTCCCTCCATCTTGCTGTCTCAGCCTCTTGCTTTCGAGAACTTCTGAAATACACTTAAAGAATACTTGTTGGGATGCTGGAGGTTTTTCTTGAACTAGGCATGTAATTCAGACAACAGTAGGTGGGTCAACAAAGGACATCTATCACAGAGATAAGAAACTGTACTCATGTGACATCTGTTTTGTAAATCATTATCTCCCTCCACCCCCTGTAAGGTGATTTGGAGGGAGTCTGGTGGTATAGTAGCAGGTTAAGTGCACGTGGCACAAAGCAGAAGGACTGGGGTAAGATCCCCATTCAAGCCCTCTGCTCCCCACCTGCAGGGAGTCGCTTCACAGGTGATGAAGCAGGTCTGCAGGTGTCTTTCTCTCCCCCTCTGTCTTCCTCGCCTCTCTCCATTTCTCTTTGTCCTGTCCAACAACAATGACATCAATAACAACAGTGAAACAACAAGAGCAACAGAAAGGGAATAAATTAATAGTCTTTTTTTAAAAAAAGGTCATTTGGAAAGCAATTAGAAAAGAAAAAAAAAGTATATGACCAATTTATCAGTTACCAGAAGGCAAGGGAGCTTCTTGATGGGTAAATCAGGTTAAAGGATTAAACTATCTGTTGCAATTTTTAGCAAAGGATAGTTATAGTGGTTTTAATATAGTTTTTACAGATACTGGTTTATATTGATGCATACCTGAAAATTACATAGTGGCATAATGTGATATTACTGCAAAGAGAGCCACCAAAAAATGAGTGACTTCAAGTCTGAGAGGCAGCATGTCTGTATTGTTAACCACAGATTCTCTGACATGACAGACTGGACAAAGGAACTTACTCAGTTTCTGCAGCTTTTGTTGTTGTTGTTGTTGTTGTTCTCCATTTCTACGTTTTTGTTTCTTTGTAATATATTTCATTCTGTGAGAGTATTATTGTCACAAAACTGGGAGTTTTCCTATATTCGCAGTTGCTTTTGTTCAAGCAATAAAATATTTTGTAGTTTAATTATTCCTTTTTACTAAAATTGATAATAACGATAGTAACTAATAAATATAAAACACTGAGCCAGAGAGTTTGTGAAGTGTTAGTGCATGGGACATACATGCAAGAGGTCTCAGGTTTGATCCTTGGCACCACCAATAGCCAGAACTGAATGTTGCTCTGGTAAAATAAATAAAGAAAAATTGATAAATAAACATAAAGTATTAATTTTTGTGGCCTATGCCTTTTACTGTAGGTGAAATATTTTCCATGTGGAGAGAAGGGAATACTTCTACACTGTTTGTGGGATTGTAAATTAGTTCATCTCTGTGGAAAACAGTCTGGAGATTACTAAAAGCATTAAAAATTATCCTACCATGTGACCAAGATATTTTTCTTTTATATATTTGTCCAGGGAACATACAGACACATATCCAACAAAGATCTATGCACATCCATGTTCATGGTGGTTCCATTTGTAATAAGCAACATTTGGAGACAACACATGGATGGTTAAAGAAGTTGTGACATATATTCACAGTAGATTACTACACAGCTACACACTCCTTTGCTACACATGAAACTGGAAAGAATTATGTTGAGTGAGATAAGCCTGAAGGAGAAGGATGAATACTGGATGATTTCTGGGGCTCAGTGCCTGCACTATGAATTCACTGCTCCCTTGGCTGTTTCCTCTCCTCTCCTCTCCTCTCCTCTCCTCTCCTCTCCTCTCCTCTCCTCTCCTCTCCTCTCCTCTCCTCTCCTCTCCTCTCCTCTCCTCTCCTCTCCTCTCCTCTCCTCTCCTCTCCTCTCCTCCCCTCCCCTCCCCTCCCCTCCCCTCCCCTCCCCTCCCCTCCCCTCCCCTCTCCCTTCCCTTCACGTCTCTGACAGAAAGAGACATTGAGAGGTGAGGGGAAGATAGGGAGAAAAACACCTTCAGACCTCCTTCACCTCTTGTGAAGCAACTGCACCCTGGCACCCCCCACTCCCCACACTCTCAACCCTCCCCTCTGAGGTCTCTGAGATCCTTGCACTTCAACTATGTGCCCTTAACTGCGTGTGCCACCGCCTGGCCCGTACCTCTTCTCTTTCTGCCTTTCTTTCAATCTCTGTCTTTCACCCTATTTCTGGTGGTGGTTGGGGGGTGGCATTGGGTGGGGGAAAGAGGGGCCAGGTGGTAGCGCAGTGGGTTAAGGAAGCGCAATGACTGGCATAAGGACCCTGGCTCCCCACCTGCAGGAGGTCACTTCACAGAAGGTGAAGCAGGTCTGCCGGTGTCTATCTTTCTCTCCCTCTCTGCCTCCCCTTCTCTCTCGTTTTCCCTCTGTTCTGTCCAACAGCAATGACAACAATAACAACAATAGCAACAATATGGGAAAAATGGACTCCAGGGGCAGTGGATTGTAGTGCAGGCACCAAGCTCCAGCAGTAACTCTAGAGGCAAGAAAAAAACAAAAATACTGAGAATAAAAAAAAAGTTTGAACCGGGACCATGCACCTGTCCTTGCGCCTCGTACTATAGTGCGCCACCGCCTCCTACCCTGGATGACTTCTCTTGTGGACTCTAGGTTATCACTGCAAATCTGGTGTCTCAGCAGGGGAAGGGAGGATTACAAAGGGAAGATGGGGGACCTGAGTCCCTGTGGTAGAACATGATGACGGCCTGGTTAAGGGTGAACTATACTGATAACCTGTATTGGGGAAATGTACCTTTGTCGTAACAAAAATTCTATAAGTCAACATTTCCTTAATGAAGTGGTACTGGATTTGGAAACCCACTGTTTAATTACTGCTGTTGTAATATGACTACTCCTCTACCTTTCATTGTGTTCTTCCTTGCCATGAGGGTTTTTTTGGGCCTGTGTGATTCCATTACTCCTGGAAAACTCTTTAACTACCAGATAGAGAGAAATAGAGAAAGGGAGGGAGGGAGGGGGAGAGAGAGAGAGAGAGGTGAGGGGAGAGGAATGGGGAGAGGGAGAGGAAAAGTGAGAAATACTTAGCATTACTCAACCGCTTGTGAAGCTTCCCATGTGCATGGTGCTCTCATTCGGTGCCAGGAGCTCAAACCTGATCCTCAAGTGTGGTAGAGTGTGTGCTCTTTTAGGTAAGCTGTCTTCCACGCCCATTTCCTCGCTATGGTTTAAGTAGGTGATAACTGTAAAATTGGCTTTTCTTTGGGTTGTTTGTTATTTATCAAAAAAGGAAAAAAATGTGTTCTGTTTGATAGATTACTGTAAATATGTTTGTTGAATTTGTTGAAGAGTATAGATCACAGAGGCCTGAATATTGGAGAAGCAGTAAATGTGTGTTGATGAATATGATCTTTGGACTTGACCTGCATTAGACATCTTCACTTATTCCATCTCTTTATTAAGCTCCTTATGTTTTTTTGTCTTGTCTATAATAGGTTCCAGGTTTGATAACTGGGGACACTTGGGAGACTAAAATCATGTGTGTTCTATCACTTTTAAGGCAGTCCTCTCTTTAATTTCACAAGACAGGCTAGAAAACCTGAAGTAACCCAACTCCAAAATTGGCATTAAATCCTCCAACAGGGAAAAGGTGACGTACTGTGTAATAAATTCCTTTGTTGAAAAAGAGATGTTGCAATACTAGAAACTGAAGTACTAAATGTTTCCTTTAAATTTGGAAAGGCCTTTCCTCATTACTTATCTGTCTCTGTGGATTTCCAACAGGAGATGTGTTGAAAGATTTTTCAGATGCCCACTAGCCACAGTGAGAGTGAATGGCAGCATTTATAAGATGACATAAATACTTCAAAATCATCAGTAATCCTCGGAGATTGTGCTGTGCCAGTGGTACTGAATGTGAGCTTTTGTTACTGCTGATACTGTACTCTTGTATGCAAGCTGCCCAGGAATGTGATTATGTCTCCTTGGTGAAAGCAACTCTACAAGAGTCTCCTGGGAGCTCTTTGTATCAGAGCTGGGGCTAGATAGTTAATGTCTCTCAAAGGAGGGAAAGATCTGTGAGGTTAGGAGTTAATATGTAAACGTTCTAATATCTCTCTGAGATCCTGTGAAGGAATTATATTATAATCCTCTACCACTTAAACACTACATTTGACTAGTATGTTAAAAAACTTGGTACATTATGTGGAAAACTGAGAAATGTTATGCATATACAAACTGTTGGATTTACTGTTGAATGTAAAACATTAATCCTCCAATAAAGGAAAAAAAACTTGATACATAAAGACGTTTAATATTTTATTTTGCAATAATTTAATGCATCCCACCATGATTGCCACTAAATGAAACAAAGAGAAAGATTAAAAATTATCTGAGATGTTCCAAAGGTGATCTTAATTATCAAAAATTGGTAATTTTGCATGTTTATTATTATTATAAAACCTTTTAAATTTGTCATTTACCTTTTGTAGTTATAATATTATTTGATAATATAATTTTTTTCCTCACAAGTATGTCACATTTGTGTTATTTCACTACTCCTGAGTCAATCCCCTCATCTCCCTTTCCCACCCCTCCCAACCCTTCTTATTTTTTTTAAAGCATTTTTATTTCAGACAGAGAGGGAGAGAGAAGGGGAGATACCACAGCACCACAGTACTCTTAATCCATGGGAATAGCTTCTCATCTGTCCATGGTGATCCAGTGTGATATTTGGTCTTTCCTCATGGTAACCATGTGTGCTCAACCGCATGCACCACCACACAGCTCCCAATTGCCTTACTCCTTGTATTAGGGAGAAACAGTTCAGTTATCCACCATTAAATATGTGTTGCCAATTGTAAATTATTTGCAGATATTTTATTTCTAGAAATTGATAGACTCGACCAGATTCAGGTGTATTTTTTCATATGGGGGCACAATTATAGGAGCATAATTTTTATCAAAAGACATCATATCTAGTTTTTTTTTTTTTTTTTTTTGCCTCCACGGTTATTGCTGGTGCTTGGTGCCTGCACTGCTCCTGGAGGCCATTTTTTTCCATTTTGTTGCCCTTGTTGTTGCCATTACTATTATTGTTGTCATTGTTGTTGTTGGATAGGATAGAGAGAAATCGAGAGAGAAGGGGAGGAAGAGAGGAAGAAAGAAAGATAGCCACCTGCAGACCAGCTTCACCATCTGTGAAGTGAACCCCCTGCAGGTAGGGAGCTCGAACTGGGATCCTTACGCTGGTCCTTGTGCATGGCACCATGAGCACTTACTCTGCAGTGCTGCTGCTTGACCCCCATCTAATTGCATCTTTTTGCATATTAGCCATTGGTGATTACTTCCTATATCAATTATTATTATAGTCTACAAACAATTTCATTCTAATTCTGTTAATTTCTTATTAACTAGAATCATTCTATGAAAACAACAACAACAACAACGCCTTTATAGCCTGTTTACCATTCTGCACAGTTCGTATATGCAGGCAAAACAAAAGCTTAAGTTTCATAAATCCATTTTGGAATAGTAAGTTATTTCATAGTATCATTCAAAGGTGACAAGCATTTTATTATTATTATCATCATTATTATTATTTAAAAAATGGAAATATTGACAAGACCATAGGATAAGAGGGGTACAACTCCACACAATTCCCACCACCAGAACTCCGTATCCAATCCCCTCCCTTGATAGCTTTCCTATTCTATTTCCTTATGTGTTTCAGCTCATTCAGTTGCCATTTTCCTTGTTGCTAAATAAGTGTGCACTTAAATTTTTTTCCTTTAGAAAAAGGATTTATCAGATTTCCTCTGTGTTACTAGGTTGTCATTCTTTGTATAGTTCCTTTGTTTATCTGAGATCCAAGAGCATAAATAGAACCTTGCATGAGAATAGATAAACAAAGGTTGTAATAAAATTCCCAGTTCTAAGTGGGTGAGTAAGATGGAACTGTTTGCCTTTGAATCATACTTCAACTGTAAAGTTGTACGCACCAAGAAACTTAAGAATTTTGTGGGTAAAACCACAGAAGTCAAACTTTTCTTTCATTAGAACCTATAGGAGAATAAACTTTTGGTGTCAAGGCTCTTATGTCAGGGTGATGTCAGAAAAGAAGTCATAATTTTAAAAGTTTCTTGGTAAAAATCAATCATTAAAACACCCTGTAGGTTCTTGTATAACAGCTCAGGAAAAAGTTTCTGCCACATATTGTGTATTTTTGATGTGATGTTAACTTTATGTGGTTTAGCTGTTTGACTAAAGGTATGTGTACATAACCTTCTGAACACTCATTTAGCTTATAATCTGCCAATTTCCTAGCAATTATTATTGTTCTAAAGTATAACATTTCACTGTTCAACATCAAATAACTACAAACAGGGAATTAAATTTTATAGATTTTTTTTTATTTCACAATTTTGTTTTACTAACTTTTTTAAAAATTTATTTCTTTATTGGGGAATTAATGTTTTACATTCAACAGTAAATACAATAGTTTATACATGCATAACATTCCCCAGTTTCCCATTTAACAATACAACCCCCACCAGGTCCTCTGTCATCCTTCATGGACCTGTATTCTCCCCACCCATCCACCCCAGAGTCTTTTACTTTGGTGCGATATGCCAATTCCATTTCAGGTTCTACTTATGTTTTCGTTTTAGATCTTGTTTGTCAACTTCTGCCTGAGAGTGAGATCATCCCATATTCATCCTTCTGTTTCTGACTTATTTCACATAACATGAATTTTTCAAGGTCCATCCAAGATCGGCTGAAAATGGTGAAGTCACCATTTTTTATAGCTGAGTAGTATTCCATTATGTATATGTACCACAACTTGCTCAGCTATTCATCTGTTGTTGGACACCTGGGTTGCTTCCAGGTTTTGGCTATTACAAATTGTGCTGCCAAGAACATATGTGTACACAGATCTTTTTGGATGGATATGTTGGGTTCCTTAGGATGTATCCCCAGGAGAGGAATTGCAGGATCAAAGGGTAGGTCCATTTCTAGCCTTAGGAGGGTTCTCCAGACTGCTCTCCACAGAGGTTGGACTAAATAACATTCCACCAACAGTATAGGAGGGTTCCTTTGACCCCACACCCTCTCCAGCATTTGTAGCTGTTGCCTTTTCTGATGTATGACATTCTCACAGGAGTGAAGTGATATCTCATTTTTGTCTTTATTTGCATTTCTCTGACAATCAGAGACTTGGAGCATTTTTTCATGTGTTTCTTGGCCTTTTGGATCTCTTCTGTGGTGAATATTCTGTCCAAGTTCTCCCCCCATTTTTGGATGGGGTTATTTGTTTTGTTGTCGAGTCTGGCAAGCTCTTTATATATGTTGGTTATTAGCCTCTTTTCTGATGTATGGCATGTAAAGATCTTCTCCCATTCTGTGAGGGGTCTCTTGGTTTGGTTTCTTTTGCTGTGCAGACGCTTTTTAATTTGATGTCGTCCCATAGGTTTATACTTGCCTTAGTCTTCCTTGTAATTGGATTCGTTTCATTGAAAATGTGTTTAAAATTTATGCGGAAAAGAGTTCTGCCAATATTTTCTTCTAAGTATCTGATAGTTTGTGGACTAACATCCAAGTCCTTGATCCACTTGGAATTTTTTTTGTATTTGGTGAAATACAGTGGTTCAGTTTCATTCTTCTGCATGTTTCAACCTATTGTTTCCAACACCATTTGTTGAAGAGACTCTGCTTTCCCCATTTAATAGTCTGGGCCCCTTTGTCAAAGATTAGATGTCCATAGGTGTGGGGGCTCACTTCTGGGCTCTCAATTCTATTCCACTGGTCAATCTGTCTATTCATGTTCCAGTAGCAAGCAGTTTTGATGATAATGGCCCTATAATACAGTTTGAGATCTGGAAGTGTGATGCCTCCGGTTCTGTTCTTTTTTCTCAAGATTGTTTTGGCAGTTCTAGGTCTTTTCTGGTTGCAGATAAACATTTGTAGTATTTTTTTCTGTTCTCCTAAAAAATGTGCTTGGCATCTTGATGGGGATAGCATCAAATTTGTAGATGGCTCTGGGTAATATATTCATTTTGATGATGTTAATTCTTCCAACCCATGAACATGGAATATCTTTCCACTTCTTTGTGTCTTTTTCAGTTTCTTTGAGTAGTGACTCATAATTTTCAGTTTACAAGTCTTTCACTTCTTTGGTTAGGTTTACTCCTAGATATTTTATTGTTTTTGTTGCTATAGTAAAAGGAATTGATTTCTGCATTTCAATTTCTTCTAGCTTAGTGTTTGCATAGGAATGCCACTGACTTTTGAATGTTAATTTTGTAGCCTGACACCTTACTGTATAGCCTGATGATTTCCAAAAGCTTCTTGCTGGATTCCTTAGGTTTTTCCATGTATACTATCATGTCATCTGCAAATAAGGAGAGTCTGACTTCTTCTCTTCCAATCTGTATCCTTGAATTCCTTGCTCCTGCCTGATTGCTATGGCAAGAACTTCCAACACTATGTTGAATAGTAATGGTGATAGTGGGCAGCCCTGTCTAGTACCTGATCTGAGGGGAAATGCTTCCAATTTTTCACCATTGAGTATGACGTTGGCTGTAGGTTTGCTATATATAGACTCCACTATCTTCAGGAATTTTCCATCTATTCCCATTTTTTGTAGTGTTTAGATCATAAATGGATGTTGTATTTTTTCAAAAGTTTTCTCTGCATCTATTGATATGACCATGTGGTTTTTGGTCTTGCTTTTGTTGATGTGGTAGATCACATTGATAGATTTACGTATATTAAACCAACCTTGCATGCCTGGGACAAACCCCAGTTGGTCACGGTGAACAATCTTTTTGATATACTGCTGTATCCGGTTGGCTAGAATTTTGTTCAATATTTTAGCATCTATGTTCATCAGAGATATTGGTCTGTAGTTTTCTTTTTTGGTTGTGTCTCTGTCTGCTTTTGGTATCAGGGTGATGTTGGCTTCATAGAAGCTGGCAGGGAGTATTCCAGTGTCTTCAATCTTCTGGAAGACTTTTAAAAGTAGAGGTATTAGTTCTTCTTTGAAGGTTTTGAACAATTCATTTGTAAAACCATCTGGTCCAGGACTTTTAGTTTTGGGAAGATTTTTGATAACTGTTTCAATTTCATTAGCTGTGATGGGCCTGTTCATGTTATCCACTTCCTCTTTACTTAGTTTTGGAACTTGGTAGGTATCTAGGAAATCGTCCATTTCTTCCAGGTTCTCTAGCTTGGTGGCAGATAGTTGTTCATAGAAGCCTCGCATGATATGTTGAATTTATGCGGTGTCTGTCGTGATATCTCCTCTTTCATTTACTATCCGATTTATTTGAGTCTTCTCCCTTTTTTGTTTTGTGAGTCTTGCTAAAGGTTTGTCGATTTTGTTTACTCTTTCAAAGAACCAACATTTACCTTTTTTGATCTTTTGTATGGTTTTCTTATTTTCAATGTTATTTATTTCTGCCCTAACTTTATTTCTGTCCTTCTGGTTGCTTTAGGGTTCCTTTGTTCTTCTTCTTCTAGGACTTTAAGATGTGCAATCAGGCTGTTTATTTGTGCTTTTTCTTGTTTCCCAATGCGTGCTTGTATAGCTATGAACTTCCCTCTTAGTACTGCTTTAGCTGTGTCCCAAATATTTTTATATCTTCTGTCTTCATTTTCATTGAACTCTCCAAACATTTTTACTTCTTCCTTGATTTCCTCTTTGACCCAGTAGTTGTTAAGAAGTGTACTGTTGAGCTTCCACATTTTGGGACTATTACTAATCTTTTGTTGATTGTTAAGTGTTAGTTTAATTCCACTGTGGTCTGAGAAGATGTTTGGGATGATTTCAGTGCTCTTGAATTGGCTGATGCTGTCTTTGTGGCTTAATATATGGTCTATCCTTGAGAATGACCCATGTCGATTTGAATAAAATGTGTATTCCAAACAGAAGGATGAATATGGGATGATCTCACTCTCAGGCAGAAGTTGAAAAACAAGATCAGAAACGATAACACAAGTAGAACCTGAAATGTAATTGGCATATCGCACCAAAGTAAAAGACTCTGGGGTGGATGGGTGGGGAGAATACAGGTCCATGAAGGATGACAGAGGACCTGGTGGGGGTTGTATTGTTAAATGGGAAACTGGGGAATGTTATGCATGAATAAACTATTGTATTTACTGTTGAATGTAAAACATTAATTCCACAATAAAGAAATAAATTAAATTCAAAAAAATGTGTAATCCAGTTTCTTGGGATGAATCACTCTGAAAATGTCCAATAGAATAGATCCAGCTTATCTATCTCTTCATTTAGCTCCCTTATGTCTTTATTGATTTTTCTGCCTGGATGATCTGTCAAGTTGAGAGAGTGGGGTGTTGAAGTCCCCTACTATGATTGTATTGCTGTTAATATATTGCTGTAGCTCTTTCAGTAGAAGTTTGATGTATTTAGATGGCTTCTTATTGGGTGCATAGATGTTAAAAATTGTTATGTCCTCTTGATTGACTGATCCTCTGAGCATTAAGTAGTGTCCATTCCTATCTTTTTTAATCTTATCTATTTTAATGTCTATCGTGTCAGATATGAGAATAGCTGTTCCTATCCTTTTTTGTGGGCCATTGGCTTGTATGATAGTTTTCTATCCTTCCACTTTAAGTCTGTGTTTGTCTTGTTGAGTTAGGTGGGTTTCCTATAGACAGCATATTGTTGGGTTGTATTTTCTGATCCATCTTCCTACTCTGTGTCTCTTAATAGATGAATTCAGGCCATTGACATTTATTGATATGAAAGATTGAAGATATTTTAATGCCATTCTTGTAGAGTTTTATGATATATGTCCTATATGTGGTGGTCTGATTGTTTGTAGCAGACCTTTCAGAAGTTCTTTCAGGGCAGAGTTGGAGATAGTTAATTTCTTTAACTTTTGCTTGTCTGAGAAGGTTTTAATGCCTCCATCTAGTCTGAATGACAGTTTAGCAGGATATAGTATTCTTGGCTGAAAACCTTTCTCATTGAATACTCAATAGATATCTTGCCATTCTCTTCTGGCCTGTAGTGTTTGTATGGAGAAGTCTGCTGCTAATCTTATGGGTTTTCCTTTGTAGGAGACTCTTTGTTTTTCTCTTGCAGCCTTCAGGATCCTTTCTTTATCCTTATTCCTTTCCATTCTAAGTATGATATGTCTTGGTGTCCTTTGGGTTAATTCTGTTTGGGACCCTCTGGGCTTCTTGAATCTTTATGTCTTTGATGTTTTCTAGACTAGATAAATTTTCAGCTATTATGGCCTGGAAAATGCTTTCTTCCTCTCCTTCTCTTTCTTCCTCTGGTATGCCAATAATGTGTATATTGTTTCTTTTGAAGTTATTCCATAGGACTCTGTCGTTGTTTTCAGCATCTCTTAATCTCTTTTTGAGATCTCTTACTTCTTTTTTAGTTGTCTCTAATTTATCCTCAATCTTGCTAATTCTGTCTTCAGCCTCATTGATTCTATTCTCTCTGCCCTCTACTATTTTCTGGAGTTCATCTATTTTGATGATACTGTTTTAGCTTGTTCAGCTAGTTTCGTTCTTAGCTCAGTGATTTCAGCTTTCAGCTCTCTAATAACCATGAGATAATTATTATTTTCTTCCATATTCTCATTTGTTGTTCCTGCATTTCTGATTGCAGTTTTTTTCAAATTCTTTACTCACTCCTGTTATTATTTCCTTAGCTAATGTTTGGATGTTGAACTCGTTATTTTGTGCTTCACCCTCTGGAGGACTTTTTAGCTGGACCCTTGTCCTGGTTCGATTCTCCAATATTTCTTCTTCTTGTTTTAACCATTTTATATATTATGTTATGAGTTCCCTTTATCAGTACTTTTCAAATTACTGATCACTATTGCCTGGATTGACTTGTGTCTAAGTAAGTTAATTAAAGGGTTCACAGTGGTGGAAGTTAACAGTTGTTTCAATAGTATTTTAATTCCTGAGTTGGAGCTCAGTGGTTTAAAAGCTTCTTCTTTTTTTTCTTCCCTGTAGGCTATGGGAGCCTGAGTGCTTTTAAAGGATCAATAGGCTTCTTAGCTTAATCACTGACTCCTGACCAAGAGATAAAGCAGGGTGTGGCAGAGATAATCCAGTGGTTATGCAAATAGACTTTCACAGCCCCTCATCTATGCCACTGAGGTATAGGTCTTCTCCTGAGTTTTCCTGGTTAGATCTCTGTCCCCTGGTGTCCCTCCCTGTCGCTGCTCCAGATTCTGAGGGTAGTAGCAATGGAGACTCAGAGTTGCACTTGGTGAGACTCTGGGGAGTCCTCTCCTCCCTTCAGCTGTCCCCTTGTTGGTGGAGCAGACTGGAGGTGGTGTCTCAACTGATAAACTGTTGGACTGTTAGCAGTCACTTAATCTCTCCTTATGCTCCTCTTTCCTCTCTGTCACCAGCCACACGTGTTGTACTCACTGGTGATTTAGTGGGTTCCTGTGGTCATTCTAGTCCTGTCTTGTTTCGGTCCCGGGTGGTCTCCTTTGGTATTCCTAGTTGATCCGTGGAGAGAAGAGGAGAGAAAGAGATCTGCTGCTGCTCGTAGCTCTGCCTCCAGAAGTCCCTCTCCAAGTTTTATGGATTTTTCACAAGCTTAGCCTAGTGTCTCTATATAGAAAATGTCAAAATCGCTTTTTTTCTATTAATTTCATTTTTTGAGTATAAAATAGTATTAGAAAAATTTAACAAAACAGGAAACACCACAACTTTGTTCTTATAGTTATATATTAATTGCATATCTAGATCATCGTCAAAATAGAAATTCCTACAAAGAGATATTTAGATCCTAAAGAGTATTTGTATATGTACTTTACCAGAAGACATAGGGGACTTATTTCTCGCAAGATAACAGGTGATTAAAAAATGACTATGACACTTTGTATTGGTTTTCATTTGAATTCAGACTTTATATACTGTTTCAGGTGAGCTGTTTTGCCAGTCCACAGTTCCCTCTCCCTCCTTTATTGCCACCAGGGTTATAACTGGGGCTTAGTGCCTGCAGGATGCATCACTGGTTTTCTTTTTTTAAATGGAGATTGAAAGGGAGGGGAAAGGGAAGCAGAGAGGGGGATGAGAGAGAGAGACAGAGAGAGACAGAAAGAGAGGGACAGTGAGAGAGAGAGAGAGGCAGGCAGGCTCCTGCTGTACTGTTTCACCACTTGTGAAGCTTCCCCACTGCAGGTGGCAAGCCAGGGCTTGAATCTGTATTCATATGGTAAAATGTGCTCTCAAGTGGTTATTCCACCACCCAGCCCCACACAATTCTACTTTTTTTTTTTTTCCCTCCAGGGTTATTGCTGGGCTAGGTGCCTGCACTATGAATCCACCGCTCCTGGAGGCCATTTTTCCCCCTTTTTGTTGCCCTAGTTGTTGCAGCCTCGTTGCGGTTATTATTGCCATTGTTGACGTTGCTTTGTTGTTGGATAGGACAGAGAGAAATGGAGAGAGGAGGGGAAGACAGAGAGAGAGGGGGAGAGAAAGATAGACACCTGCAGACCTGTTTCACCGCCCGTGAAGCGACTCCCCTGCAGGTGGGGAGCCGGGGGCTCGAACCAGGATCCTTACGCCGATCCCTGCACTTTGTACCACGTGCACTTAACCCACTGCGCCACTGCCCGACCCCCACAATTTCTACTTGTGATAAAATTTTAGACAATGTCTTTTACCACCACCATGCCTACCTTTTCATAGTGTGATGGATTTTAGTTAATCTTAAGGAATTAACGTGGATTCTTTTCTTTACAGTTTCATAAAATATCCACACTGAAAACTGTGTAAAGTGTAGAAAGGTATTAATGGTGATATATATTTTTTAAGTCCACTTAACATTTGTTGGTGTGTGATTGACTTTTTAGTAATAACTAGGGTGGGAGGAGATTCAGGTTCCTTGACTGCCTAGGATTTTCCGATGCTCTCATATATGCAGGTGCCAGAGGAAAGATGGGAGAGTAACACCAAATGCATATAAATAAATAAATCATAAAGGATGGGAGTAGGCAGCATAATGGTTATGCAGAAGAGATGCTCATGACTGAAGCCTTGAAGTCCCAGGTTCAATCCCCTTCACCATAAACTAGAGCTGAGCATGCTCTGGTAAAAACAAACAAACAAAACAGCTCAAATTTTGGGGCCAGGTGGTAGCACACCTAGTTAAGCACACATAACACTTAGCAAAAGGACCCAGACAAGCATCTGGGTTCAAGCCCCTGGCTCTCCACTTGCAGCAGGAACCCTTCATGAGTGGTGAAACAGGTCTACAAGAGTCTGTCTTTCTCTCTCCCTCTACATTGTCCCTCTTAGTTTCTCTCTGTCCTATCCAATAAAATGGAAAAAAATGGCCACCAGGAACAGTGGATTGTTAGTGTAGGCACCAAGCTTCAGTGATAACCTTGGAGGCAAAAAAGTAAATAAATAAATAAATAAATAATAAGTAAAAGTTTTTTATAGTTACTAAGGGGTAATGATACAGAACCCTGGGGTATTTCAAGTAGATATTCTACATTCCTGTACTATGTAAATCACCCCCACTAAAAAGGTTTTCCTTTTTTTAAAAAAAATTACCTTTTGACATTATACAATTGTGTTTCTTTAGTTTCTGCCAAATCTCATTACTAAAATTATTATATTGCTCATGGGAATCATTTCATCTATCACTAAATTATTATCCCACACAATTACTTCTTACATACATAGGGAACAGAGGGGAGTTTTAATGATTCTAAGAAAAGAAGGATATTTAGTACTGCTTTTCCTTAAACATTCTTGGTTTCCTTGGATTTGTAGGATGTGGAGAACATCTTGTACGCACAATACTGGCAAGAGAATGTTCACACGCTTTACAAGCCGAAGATGCTCATCAAGCTCTTTTGGAGACTATGCAAAACAAATTTATTAGTAAGTACAACATTAAGAAAATTATACTTTTCATATATAGGTCATTTCACTGAGTCATATATGCCATAAGTACATTTGTGTTGCAAGATTTAGTTCCAGGGCCTTGCCTAGATTAGCCCTTCAATTAGTAAAGGCTGTGAGATGTTATTTCATCATAACAACTGCAGCATAAAACTTGCTATATAACTAATCTAATGTTCAAATGGTTTAACACTGATTAGGATTAGTGCACTATACAGTCAATAGAATAAAACTCCACTACAAGAAAATTTAAGGGATATTCTCCTTTAAAAGCTTTAAAAAATTTTTTAAAAATATTTTTTTTATTTATTTATTTTCCCTTTTGTTGGCCTTGTTGTTTAACATTGTTGTGGTTATTGACATTGTTGTTGTTGGATAGGACAGAGAGAAATGGAGAGAGGAGGGGAAGACAGAGGGGGAGAGAAAGACAGACACCTGCAGACCTGCTTCACCGCTTGTGAAGTGACTCCTCTGCAGGTGGGGAGCCAGGTCCTTGTACTTTGTGCCATTTATGCTTAACCCGCTGCGCCACCCCCTGACTCCCATCTATTAAATTTAATTAATTAGTTAATTAACTTATAAAAAGGAAACATTGATAAAACCATAGTATAAGGGGGGTACAACTCCACACAATTCCTACCACCAGATCTCCATATTCTATCCCTTCCCCTGATAGCTTTCCTATTCTTTAACCCTCTGGGAGTATGAAACCAAGGTCATTATGGGATGCAGAAGATGGAAGGTCTGGCTTCTGTAATTGCTGCCCCATTGAACATGGGCGTTGACAGGTCAATCCATAATCCCAATCTGCCTCTCTCTTTCCCTAGTAGGGTGGGTCTCTGGGGAAGCAGAGCTCCAGGACACATTGGTGGGGTCTTCAGTTCAGGGATGCTTGGCCGGCATCTGGAACCTGGTGGCTGAAAAGAGAGTTAACATACAAGGCTAAACAAATTGTTGATCAGTCATGAACTTAAAGGCTGGAATAGTGCAGATGAATTGTTGGGGGGTTTCCTCCATTTTGTAGATAGCTAGTAGGCATAGTTTAGTTATATTCCAAAGGGCCTGTGGCTATACTAGTTTTTTTGTTTGTTTTGTTTCTCTTTTTATTTTTTTTCCCTGAGCCTGAAATCTGATATGCAGGTGGATCCAAGTTATTGTCTGGGAGAGATGATGTCATGCCTGGAAAAAGGACCAGAAAGCTGGATCAGGGAAGAGAGTATCTCCCTAATATGGGAAAGGGGTATAAATATTGTTGATTATAAAACCTATCTATTTGATTTGGTCTGGGGACCATATTCAGCTTAGTTCCATAATTTGACTTTAAAAAGAAATAAGGCAAGGGGCTGGGTGCTAGTGCACCTTATTGAGCGCACCTGTTACGGTATTAAAGGACCTGGGTTCAAGTCCCCAGTCCCCATCTGCAGGGGGAAAGCTTTGTGAGTGGTGAAGCAATGTTGCAGGTGTCTCTCTTTCTCCCCCTCTACTTCCCCCTCCCCTCTCAATTTCTGTTTGTCTCTAGCCAATAAATAAAGATAATGAAAAAGCAGCATTATATTCTTGAACTCATAGCTGATGGTTGAGTTGAAATCTTGCATGGTGTCTATTTGCCATACTGCATAACTAAATGTGAGGCTGCATCTATTAGTGACCTTAGCTCAGCAAAAAGAAAAAAGGAACTAAAGCAAGTGAATAAAATATAGGAGAGTTATGGCACAGCATCAAGAGGAACATCACCATTCCTTCATAGGTATGCTAGAGGAAGAAGAGAGAAAGAAGGCACAGAATTCTTACTTGAAGACATGGATTTTATATTTCTAATTTCCCTAAATGGACAAGGACAGAGTTTCAGACTGAGGAAACTGTAAGAGTTCCAAGCTTAAATTCACTAAGGTACATTATAGTTAAATAGTAAAAGTTAAAGAGAGTATTTTGAAAGAAGCAAGAGGAAAAAAAAGAATCACTTATAAAGGAAGCTTATATAAAGATTTTATCAGTTGATTTCTCATCAGAAATGCTAAAGACCAGTAAGCACTGGCAGGATATATTAAAATTTTTGAGTGGAAAAGACTTTTCCACCCAAGGATACTTTCACCCACCATGTTATCAGTTTGGTATGAAAGTGTGATGGAGAACTTTCCAGACAACAGTTAAGAGGAATGCATTACTAAGCCAGCTCAAGAAGAATTATAAGTGAGGCTTATATAAAATGAAGATATAAAATGATCTTGTTCACAGAGATAAAGAAAGGAAGCAGTGAAAACCAGTAAAGTCAAATGAAGGCAAACTGCTGTATTCAGACAGCAAAATTTAGATTAGCAAAGAGGCCTGGTTGTGGGGAGGGTAGGATTACAAGGATTGAGGTTGTTCAGTGGATTTTGGTGGAGTAAGACTGGTATTTTGGTGATAAAGGTGGTACAGCAATGTATTTTGTAGAGGTGTGAAATTTTACTTCTAAAACATCTATATACTTATAAACCAAAGTTAACCTCCAAAACAAATAAAATAGATTTAAAAAATTCTTTTGAATCTTTCTTCTTTTGCTATTCTTATTATTCTTATGTTATACAAGTCTTGGATATTTCTTCTAAATATTTTTTCAGTCTTTTCTCTTGTTTCTAGAGATTCTTAAAATAGCCTCAAATTCAAATGTTCTCTTAGCAGCCATGTTCTGTCTACTGAACTGTTAATCACAGGCATTCTTTATTTCTGCAATAGTGTTTTTTATCTCTAGCATTTTTTTTTTTTCCTCCAGGGTTATTGCTGGGCTTGGTGCCTGCACCATGAATCCACCGCTCCTGGAGGCTATTTTTCCCCCTTTTTGTTGCCCTAGTTGTTGCAGCCTCGTTGCGGTTATTATTGCCATTGTTGATGTTGCTTTGTTGTTGGATAGGACAGAGAGAAATGGAGAGAGGAGGGGAAGACAGAGAGAGAGGGGGAGAGAAAGATAGACACCTGCAGACCTGTTTCACCGCCCGTGAAGCGACTCCCCTGCAGGTGGGGAGCTGGGGGCTCGAACTGGGATCCTTACCCGGTCCCTGCGCTTTGTGCCACGTGCGCTTAACCCACTGCACCACCGCCTGACTCCCGCATTTGTTTTTTATACTCTCACAGTATCTCCATTTCTTTTTTTTACTTTTGTTTTTTTATTTATAAAAAGGAAACATTGACTAAACCATAGGATAAGAGGGGCACAACTCCACACAATTCCCACCGCCAGAACTCTGTATCCCCTCCTCTCCTCTCCCCTGGTAGCTTTCCTATTCTTTTACCTTTGGGGAGTATGGACCCAAGGTCATTGTGGGATGCAGAAGGTGGAAGGTCTGGCTTCTGTAATTGCTTCCCCGCTGAACATGGGCATTGACAGGTTGATCCATACTCCCAGCCTGTCTCTCTCTTTCCCTAGTGGGGAAGGGCTCTGGGGAAGTAGAGCTCCAGGACACTTGGGTAGGGTTGTCTTGTCAAGGGAAGTCTGGTCAGCATCATGCTAGCATCTGGAACCTGGTGGCTGAAAAGAGTTAACATACAAGGCCAAACAAATTGTTGACCAATCATGGACCTAAAGGCTGGAATAGTGCAGATGAAGAGTGGGGTGGGGGGGTGGGTTTCCTCCATCTTGTAGATAGCTAGTAGGCATATTTTAGTTATATTTCAAAGGGCCTGTGGCTATACTAGTTTTTTTATTATTATTTTTTATTTTTATTTTTTCCCCTGAGCCTGAAATCTGATATGCAGGTGGATCCAACTTATTGTCTGGGGAGATGATGTCATGGCTGGGAAAAGGACCAGAAAGCTGGATCAGGGAAGACAGCTCCCTAATATGGGACAGGGGTATAAATATTGTTGACTGTAAACCCCATCGATTTGATGTGATCTGGGACCCATATTCAGCTTAGGAGCCTATGTGACCTCAGTCTTTTGGTGGTGGGAATGGTGTTTATGTACACTTCTATTAATTTGTAGTCATATAAATAACTATTTAATTAATATGAGGGGAAAAATTGATTGTATATCTCAAACATTTTAAAGCACAGACTGAGTCTTTTTAATACATAAGCTGAGTTTTTGATATGTTGACTCTCTCAAAAAGCCTAGACCAGGGAGAATAGAAGCAACTGGTAGCATAGCTATATACAAATAATGTGAATGCACATAAATTATGGTGATGTTGTATATGATACAGCAAATCCTAACAAAGGGATATTTCAAAGTTAACCCAATTGCCAAATAAAGTGATTATAGCAATAATTATCTATTGCCTTCTTAAACCCTAAGATAGCAGGAACTTCCCGCTTCCTCTATAGAGCCTCTATTTCCCCCAGTCCTGGAACCTCTAGGGTGGGGCTTACTTTCCTGCATGCTTCTCTCAGTTCATACCAAATGATATTGCATCCGCTGATCCCAACCTAATCAACACAATGAGTACCACCTTAACATGCTTCACTTCAGACTGTGTCCAGAGACGTCAGGCATGGAATGACAACCCTTCAGCTTCATTACTCGGGTGAGACCTTTCCTTTCATAGTATTCTCTAATTCTGTTCCAGGTGGTTCACTTTGTAACAAAGTCCCAAAACCTAGATATAGACCAGGTCCCGTAAGATAGAGCATATGTTCACATGTATCCATAAATTAGGGAAAATATATACCTGAAAGCAAAAATACACAGTAGTCTGTAGTGAGTCAGTATCAAGTTCATAATGAAATAGTATCTACTTAGACTTAGATACCCTCCTCACCTTCTTCTTATTACAGTTCTCTCACTCACTCCAAAGCTCACCTGCACTTAACCCGCTGTGCTGCTGCCCGACTCCCCCATGATCTCTGTTTTGGAAATGTCTATGAAGCCCAGAGTCTTAACAGTAAGGAAAAGAAAAACAAAAATAAGCCAGTGGGACTATGTCAAACTTAAAAGGTTTTGCATAGCAATGGGTACCATCACCAAAACAGAATGATGCTCTACAGAATGGGAGACCTTTATATGCCATACATTAGATAAAGGGCTGATAACAAAAATATATAAGTAACTCACTAAACTGAGCAAGGAAAAAAACAATCAACCCCAATAAAATGGAGAGAGGATGGGCATAGAATTTTCACCGAAGAAGAGATCCAGGAATATGATAAAACACTCAAAGTCACTGATTATCAAAGAAATGCAAATAAAGATAGCAATGATACAACATTATATACCTATGAGAATGCTATACATAAGAAAGGACTGAAATAAGTATTATTGAGGGTGTGGGGAAAAATAAACATATGGCTGGTGAGGCTGTGAATTGGTCTAAGCCTTGTGAGAAACAGTCTGGAGATTTCTCGGAACACTGGAATTAGACTTGTCCTATAACTGTGCAATTTTTCTCTGAGGATTTATCCAGTGGAAAGAAAAACACCTATCCAAAAAGATATATGTTCATAGCAGCACAATTTGTAACAGCCAAAACTTGTGAGCAAACCAAATGCTCCAGGACAAATGACCATCATATATATGCTGTTAAAAATAATGATGTTATCTCCTTTGCATCATCTTGAGTGGATCTTGATGGAATCATGTTAAGTTGGATAAGCCAAATAGAAAAGGACTAGTACAATATGATCTCATTTATAGATGAATCTTAAGAAACAAGGACAGAAAAAGAAAGCACAAAGTGAAACTTACACTGGGTATGGTATATTGAAGCAAAGGACTCTGTTGAAGCAAGGGGAAAGATAGGGATTTACAGGGCTTTGGGGATACAGCATGATTGTGGAAAAGGACCCAAGTCAGGTGTGAAAATGAGAAATTGTATTCGTGTCTCAACATCTTGTACTATAAGTTATAAACCATTAACCTCCATTTAAACAATTAAAAAAATATAATTCTAGGTTAAAATGCATTTTTTTCAAAGAATTGCTGTCAACATACCACCATTAATATGACTTGAAAACCAACCACTATCATTTTTTAAGCTAACCATTATTTAATGGTGTCTGTGCCCATGGTAAAACTATAAAGGAGAACTGGAAGTTATTGAAAAGTAATTCAGGGTAGTAATTTTGTCTTAGAAGGAGATTTTGAGCATTTGCAACAGTATTGGCAATGTTGAATTTTTCTCACTTGTTTTGTGGAATGACATATTTTTCTGTTATTATGCTTAACATATTGTAGGCTACATTTTTTTCCTGTTCTGTAAAAAACTTCATACTTAAATTCTTAATATGATAAAGTAAGAAGGCATAAGAATTTAAAAGAATTGGGTTAACTTTGAAAAACCCCTTTGTGACAATTGCACTCACCAACCTCCGGAATTACAGTAGCAACTGAAGTAAGTATTGAAGGAGTTTAATCGTTACCAGTTAGCCAAACAATTTCTCCAGTCCGTGAAAAAATAGTAACCAAATCCCAGTGAAGAAAGAGAAAAGAAAGAGAGGATAGCAAGAATAGACAGTTATGCAAATCTACTATCCAGTGTATATTCTAGGGGTAGTAAGAGTGTAAAGGGAACTAGAGCAGAGATACACACATAGAGAGTCCACTCTGGGTCAGATTTCTTCCCCAAAGTAATTCACAAATTCAGAAAGGCAAAGAAGAAAGAAGTGTATGACAAGATAAAAAAAAAAAAAGAGAGAGAGAGATAGAGAGAGATAAGAGAGAGAAAAGGGAGAAGATAAGAAGAAGGGTTGTGATTAAAGAGCAGTGCGAGGAACTTCCCAAATGTGTATCAGTGAGTTTAAAAAAAAAAAAAAAAAAAAAACCCTGTTTGGTGGTATGGGGTATCCTGCTAGTAGCTGGTCCCAGGCACTGCTTATGGGGGGGGGGGGGGGGGGCGGGAAGGATGTATGCTTGAAAATTAAAAGGAAGAAAAAAGAATTTTTTTTTCCCCTATTCTAATTCTTAACCCAAATTAAGTTATAGACACCTCCTTGGTGTCACCGCTATGGCCCCTTATTGGCTGGCCTGCTAAAGGCAGAAAATCCTGAAAAACCCCTTTGTTAGGATTTGCTGTATCATACACAACATCTCCATATTTCATGTCCTTTGACATTATTTGTATATAGCTGTGCCACTGGTTGCTTCTGTTCTCCCTGGTCTAGGCTTTTTGAGAGAGTCAGCATATCAGAAACTCAGCTTATGTATTAAAAGACTCAGTCTGTGCTTTAAAAAGTTTGAGACATACAATAAATTTTCCCCTCTCATATTAATTAGTTATTTATATAACTATAAATTAATAGGAGTGTATGTAAACACCATTCTCACCGCCAAAAGACTATATCCCATCCCACCTCCACCCACCTACCACCCCAGGAAGCCGATTATCCACCCTTACTCTTACCCTAGGGTTTTTACTTTGGTGCCTTACTACAAATTTAGTCAAATCCTGCTTTTACTTTCCCTTTCTGTTCTTCTTTCTCAACTTCTGTTGATGAGTGGGATCATCCCATACTTTATCATCCCATATCTTTATCTTTCTGACTTAGCTTTCTTAAGATAATTCCTTCTAGCTCCATCTAAGATGGGTCAGAGAAGGTGGGTTCATTGTTTTTAATAGCTGCATAGTATTTCATTGTGTATATATACCACAGCTTTCTCAGCCACTCATCTGTTGTTGGGCACCTGGGTTACTTCCAGGTTTATAGGGATGCAGAGGTCACATAGGCTCCTAGGCTGAGTATGGGCCCCAGACCAAATCAAATCGATGGGGTTTACAGTCAACAATATTTATACCCCTGTCTCATATTAGGGAGCTACTCTCTTCCCGATCCAGCTTTTTGTCCCTTTTCCAGCCATGACATCACCTCCCCAGACAATAACTTGGATCCACCTGCATATCAGATTTCAGGCTCAGAGGAAAAACAACAACAACAACAACAAAAAAAAAAAACTAGTATAGCTACAGGCCTTTTGAAATATAACTAAAATATGCCTACTAGCTATCTACAAAATGGAGGACCCCCAACACTTCATCTGCACTATTCTAGCCTTTTAAGTTCATGATTGGTCAACAATTTTTTTGACCTTGTATGTTAACTCTCTTCAGCCACCAGGTTCCAGATGGTAGCAGGATGCCGACCAGACTTCCCTAGACAGACAACCCTACCAGTGTGTCCTGGAGCTCTGTGTCCCTAAGCCCCACCCTACTAGGGAAAGAGAGAGGCAGGCTGCGAGTATGGATCGAACTGTCAATGCTCATGTTCAGTGGGGAAGCAATTACAGAAGCCAGACCTTCAACCTTCTGTGTCCCACACTGACCCTGGGTCCATACTACCAGAAGGATAAAAAATAGGAAAGCTGTCAGGGGAGGGGATGGAATACAGAGTTCTGGTGGTGGGAATTGTGTGGAGTTGTACCCCTCTTCCTGTGGGTTTGTTAATGTCTCTTTTTTAAAAAATAAATTAAAAAAATAATAAAAACAAAATAATTTAAAAGAAGTAGAGAAGGAGGTTTCATATCTGTAGATCCAAAAGGTGTCATATATAAAAAGGTACCTTTAAGAGGTAAAATTTTGTTTCAGAAACAACAAATGATTGACTTAACAAACAACTGGATAAGAGTAAAGAAGAAAGGCATGCTTACAAATAAAAATAAAAGGACAATGTAATGAAGAGTCATGTATGACTTTGACAATGATGCTGTCCTAGGATGTGCTATATATTGGAAAAGTTAGACTCGAAGTGAAATTACTAATTTGAATGTATGAAAACTAGAAAATCAGGGTCAGTGAATATAAAGCAGCAGATATTAGAGATTTTCAAAGGTGAGATGTCTGGGACTGATGCTGATTGAATCTGATATATGTGGTGAAAGAAGTATTAAAAGTAATCGGAGTTTTGATTCTCATGGACTTGACGTAGCAGGTAACTAAGAGATTATAAGAACATAGAATATGGAACTTTGTTGTTGTTAAAATTCGGAGGCTCCAGCATGTTGGCATCGGGCTCCAGTGTGTTGGCGTCGGGCTCCTGTGTGCTGGCGTCGGCCTCCTGCGGGCTGCGGGGCTGCGGGCACGGTGCGCGGGGTTGTCTGGGCGCAGCTGGCTGGCTGGCTGCTCCACCAGGTGGAAAAGGCAGCTCTGCGCCTCGCCTCTTGCCCGCTGGCTCTTCCCGACTCCTCTGGCTGTTTTGTGTGCACCCGAGTGAGTGGAAACCGCAGAGTGGTCCAGAGAGAAATGTTCCAGAAACAGCAAAACAGTCTCATGAAGAAAGAGCAGAGGTCTTTGGAGATCTCTTCACAAGCAGAAGAGAAGGCCATAGTACATAGGTAGCCAAATTGTCTTCACTTATCTGAGAGATGTGCAGGTCAGCCCCACGTTGGGTGCCATTTGTTGTTAAAATTCTGAGGCTCCGGCGTGTTGGCATTGGGCTCCAGCGTGTTGGCATCGGGCTCCTGTGTGCTGGCGTCGACCTCCTGCGGGCTGCGGGGCTGCGGGCGCGGTGCGTGGGGTTGTCTGGGCGCAGCCGGCTGGCTGGCTCCACCAGGAGCCCGCTGGCTCTTCCCGACTCTGCTGGCTGTTTTGAGTGCGCCCGAGCGAGTGGAAACCACAGAGTGGTCCAGAGATAAATGTTCCAGAAACAGCAAAACAGTCTCATGAAGAAAGAACAGAGGCCTTTGGAGATCTCTTCACAAGCAGAAGAGAAGGCCATAGTACACTTTGTGTAAACACAGATTGTTTTTGACCTTGTTAGTGTAGTGTATCCTTATTTTTTTCTTCATAAAAATGTATATTTACGGGAGTCGGGCTGTAGCGCAGCAGGTTAAGCGCAGGTGGCGCAAAGCACAAGGACCGGCATAAGGATCCCGGTTCGAACCCCGGCTCCCCACCTGCAGGGGAGTCACTTCACAGGCGGTGAAGCAGGTCTGCAAGTGTCTTATCTTTCTCTCCTCCTCTCTGTCTTCCCCTCCTCTCTCCATTTCTCTCTGTCCTATCCAACGATGACAATAACAATAATAACTACAACAATAAAACAACAAGGGCAACAAAAGGGAATAAATAAATAAAATAAATATTTTTTAAAAAATGTATATTTACTTCTGCCAGCATTTTTGGGGACTAAGACTTAAAAGAGCCTTTTTAAAAAAATTTTTATTTATAAAAAGGAAACATTGACTACACCATAGGATAAGAGGGGTATAGCTTCACACAATTTCTACCACCAGAACTCTGCTCTGTATCCCATCCCTTCCCCTGATAGCTTTCCTATTCTTTAACCGTCTGGGAGTATGGACTCAAGGTCATTGTGGTATGCACAAGGTGGAAGGTCTGGCTTCTGTAATTGCTTCCCCGCTGAACATGGATGTTGACAGGTGGATCCATACTCCCAGCCTGCCTCTCCCTTTCCCTAGTGGAGAAGGGATCTGGGGTAGCAGAGCTCTAGGATACATTGGTGGGGTTGTCTTGTCAAGGGAAGTCTGGTCAGCATCATGGGAGCATCTGGAACATGGTGGTTGACAAGAGAGTTAACATACAAGGCCAAACAAATTGTTGACCAATCATGGACCTAAAGGCTGGAATAGTGCAGATGAAGGGTTGAGGGGAGGGGGGTCCTCCATGTTTTAGATAGCTAATACCTCCATGTTTTAGATAGCTAGTAGGCATATTTTAGTTAAATTCCAAAGGGCCTGTGGCTATACTAGGGTTTCCCACCACCACCACCCCCCTTTTTCTTTTTGCCCCTGAGCCTGAAATCTGATATGCCAATGGGTCCAAGTTACTGTCTGGGGAGATGATGTCATGGCTGGAAAAAGGGCCAGAAAGCAGGATCAGGGAAGAGAGTAACTCCTTATATGGGACAGTGGTATAAGTACTGTTGACTATAAACCCCATCAATTTGAGGTGATCTGGGTCCCATAATTAGCTTAGGAGCCTATGTGACCTCTACATCCCTCTAGATCTGAGCTCACATTCTGTGGTCATGAGTAGGAGCATTCCATGTTGCCCCAATATCGACCCATCTTTCTCAGGTGTAGCATAGAGTATGTTGTTTATCCTCCTTTCAGAGGATGGAACATTCTCTACCATTGTTGATCCAAGTTGAGGGCAAGGTCCCATGGGGGCCCACGAAGGGGTCTATTGTGTTGTTCCTGATAGAAATGACTGATAACAATGAAGAGAGGGATTTATTTGATGTCTAGTCCCATCAAGTCTGTTTGGAAATTTCAGGACTCCTCAATTAGGGACCCTGCTGATTGGGTGGCCTGATAGTGACTAAAGAGTCATTGTTAAAATATGCCAGTCTCTTTCCCTTATTCAGCTTTTGCAGTCCTTGCTTTGCTAAGGTTAGCTTTGGAGTGAGTGAGCAAACTGTAATAGGAAGTAGGTGAGGAAGGTATCTAAGTCTAAGTGAACACTATTTCATTATGAACTTGATACTGACTCACTACAGACTATTGTGTATTTTTGCTTTCAGGTATATATTTTGCCCTAATTTATGGATCCTTAAACCTTTAAAATCTCCCCCCCCTTTATTGGGGGATTAATGTTTTACAGTCGCCAGTAAATACAATAGTTTGTATATAGGCATAACATTTGTCAGTTTCCACATAACAATACAACCCCCCACTAGGTCCTCTGTCATCCTTTTCTAGGACCTGTACTCTCCCCTACTCCCACCCCAGAGTCTTTACTTTGGTGCAGTACACCAAGTGGTTTATGTTCTTAAGGCAGTGAGTTGAATATCTGAGGCTGGAGTTTAAGAGCAAAGTTCAGATTTTGGACTCAGCCTTACAATTTATGGTATCTTTCAAAGAATGGATGATTAAGTTGAGGAGGCCATAAATGCTTATATGTAATCTTCTCAGTGAGTTGTTTCTTAAAGATCCTTCTTAAAAGTTTGACTTGTCTTCCACCCTAATACTTGGGGTTATGTTTCCTAGCACCTCTTAATTTTTCTATATAAATTTGTTTATTCTTGCCTACCATTCTTATATTTTCATCAACTTGAAGAGTGTCTGGAAATTAGACTTTTTGTATAATTACTGTGATTTGAGTTGGTGGTAAAAATCCAAGAGGCTATCTCTTGTTGCTTAGAGAGAGAATATTCTATAAAAGAAAAAGAGAGGGAGAATGGATGCCACTGAGGACACAGACATAGAACACAGAAATGGAAGGGTTTCCCCTCTCCAAATAACCATAGGGTTTCCAGTTGTAAATTAGTAGAAAGAAAAAACTTTTGGGTGTAGGCAAGTTGAAGGTATAGATTAAATTTCAAGTTTGTGAAGTGGTAATATAAGAAAACTGATTAAGCAACTAAGAATGAAAGATACTAGATACTAGAAGTGGTGAAGAAGTTCTTTGATTAAGTTCCTTGGGTGACCAACTTGATAGTTTAGAGTTCAATAAATGACAGGTATTTGTGGATGCCAGTCATCTATGGAACACTAACCTCTAAGTTGTCACCCAGAACCCTTGCTCAAAGTTTGTTTCTATTTATTAATTGAAATTGTGTATTAAAATTTTACAAATTATTGGAAAACAATACTTTTTATCTTTAAATACTGCAAAATAAATCATATAGTTCTTCCTACCCAACATAAAATACATATGTAGCATCTAAAAATAATTTTAATATCTGTACGTGAGAATCCCCACATCTCCTACTCAAGAGACCTCTCTCCCTATTCCAGAATAGCTTTAGTGTATAAACATTTCATAGATCATAACAAATTGAAGTGTGTGGCATGGGAACAAAAAGAACAAAGAAAATATAGCAACGGAATATAAGGACCAGTTTTATAAATGCTTATGATTTTGAAGAATGTTGTTGGGAAGCTAAAAGCAGAATTGGATTTTTTTTAAATCTCTTCTGAGAAGAAATGCTTTTTAGAGTGATCTTTGCTTTATTAATTGCTTTAAGAATATTCATGAAAGATGAGGAGATAGCATAATGATTATACAAAAAGTCTTTCATGCCTGAAGATTCTGAGGTCTCACATTTCGTCCCCAGCACCACCATAAACCAGAGTTGAGCAATGTTCTAGTATTAAAAACAAAAAAAAATATTATTCATGCATCTTATTTAAAACAAGATGCAGAAAATTTGTGTGGGAATATCAGGTGATTTGCGAATAGAAGTACTCAGAGAAATTGTTAAAAGTAAGAATATTTTGAAATTACCTCCTACCCAGCTAATATGAATGATTAAAGAAAAAAACACACTAACTTACCTAGACAGTCATCATTGAAAGATGCATTATTCCAGCCACTTGTGAAATTAACACCCAAATTTGATTTTCAGTGTTCATTGAGAATAAGAAATAAAATATCACAATTAATAAGAAACCCCAAAGTTAAGTCTGTGGCATAACTGATGAATTTTTTTCCCTAAAGAATGATATTGGAGTAAAACTGGACCAGTGGGAGTCGGGTGGTAGCGCAGTGGGTTAAGCGCAGGTGGCACAAAGCTCAAGGACCAGCGTAAGGATCCTGGTTCAAGCCCCTGGCTCCCTACCTGCAGGGGAGTTGCTTCACAAACTGTGAAGCAGATCTGCAGGTGCCTATCTTTCTCTCCCCCTCTCTGTCTTCCCCTCCTCTCTCCATTTCTCTCTGTCCTATCCAACAACAACATCAATAATAACTACAACAATAAAACAAGGGCAACAAAAGGAAATAAATTTAAAAAAAACTGGACCAGCTTGTTCTGGGTAACCTCAATAATTTTTATCTTCTTTCGCTTGTCTTGTAAATAATAAAAAAGGATATTAAAATTACTAATAGAACTGATAAGCAGCAAACTAACAAGATACAGTTAACAGAATAAATGGAAATTGGTAGTAGGCAGCAGAAGTTTAATTTTGTTATGCTCTGTGCATTCACAACTAAAGTTGGTTTTCTCCCTGTGGCCTAGGTTTCCTGTTTACACAAATGCTCTAGCCTTTTAGATCCTAGAAATTCCCATGTATTTTGGACACTTGGAGCTTTTAAATAGCAGTGTCAACAGCATATGTGTTTGTACTTGGGCCTTTTGGGAAACAAGTAAAAGACCATTGAAATTAGCTACCAAATCTTGATTAACTGCAAGTAACTTGGTAATATTTGGTTGTGAGTCAAATAAAAACTGTAGAAACAACTCTTTTAAAAAATATATTTATCAGTTACTTAATAATTATTGACAAGATTGTGGGATAAAAGGGATACAATTCCATATATTTCCCACTACCAGTGTTCCATATCCCATCCCCTCTATTGGAAGTTTCCCCTTTATTTTTTTTTTAATTTTTCATTGTCCTTATTTATTTATTGGTTACACACAGCCAGAAATTAAGAGGGAAGTGGGGGGGTAGAGAGGAAGAGAGACAGAGAGACACCTGCAGCACTGCTTCACCACTCATGAAGCTTTCCCCCTGCAGATGAGGACCGGGGACTTGAACCTGGGTCCTTGTGAATTGTAACATGTGCACCACCACCCAGCCCCAGTTTCCCTTTTCTTTATCCCTCTGGGTGCTTGGACCTAGAATCATTATGGGGAGCAGAAGTTGGAATGTCTGGCTTTTGTAATTGCTTTTTCACTGGACATGGGCAAAACCCCTGTCTGTTTCTGTTTGTCCCTAGTGGGGCTGGGCTGTGGGGAGGTAGGGTTTCAGGTTGTCTGCCTGAGGTTGTCTGCCCAGGAAAGTCAGGGTGGCCTCATGGTAGCATCTGCAGCTTGGTAGCTGAAAAATATTAAGATATAAAGTAGAAAAATCTCTTTAATAATTAGGAATCTAAAGGTAAAAGTCTAACAGATAAAATTTGTAGTCTTCATGTTGAAAGGAACTAGGAAGTCTATTTTAGGTATATTCCAAGGGGCCCATGACTTTACTAATTTTTGCCTAAGCCTAATAGCTAATATGCAGGTGGGCTAGGAGTATTGTCTGGGAAGATGGTGTCAGAGTTGAGATAGGACTAGAAAGCTGGATCAGGGCAGAGAGTAGCTCCCAAATATGGTAAAAGTATATAAATACCATTAACTGTAACCCCCCACTGATTAGACCTAGGGTTCATGTCTATTCATATTTAATGCAAGAGCCTGTGTAACCTCTTCATCCCTGTCAGTCTGAACTCGCTTTCCATGTCCATATCTAGGAACATTCTAAGCTGCTCTCATTTCAGGACCAGTCCAATTTCTTTCTTTCTTTCTTTCTTTCTTTTTTTTTTCCAAATTTTATTCAGTTCAAACTACATGTAGTTACAGTTTTTTTTTAATTTCTTTATTGGGGAATCAATGTTTTACAGTTGACATTAAACACAGTAGTTTTCATATGCATAATATTTCTCAGTTTTCCACATATCAATACAACCTCCACTAGGTCCTCTAACATCATGTTCCACTGAACCCTCCCTCTCACACACCCCAACTCCAACTCTAGTCCAAGTTCTGCTTAGTGTTTTCTTATCTTTTTCAACGTGAGTTTTCCAACTTCTGCCTGTGAGGGAGATTATCTCATATTCATCCTTCTGTTTCTGACTTATTTCACTTAACATGATTTCTTCAATCTCCATCCAAGAGGGGCTGAAAATGGTGAAATTACCATTTTTAATACTGAGTAGTATTCCATTGTGTGTATATATATATATATCACAACTTGCTCACCTACTCAGAGTGGGAGAATTTCTACCACTGTTGTTCTACATTGAGGGCAGTGTCCTGTAGAGACCTACAAGAGGGCTTATGATGTCATTCCTGATGGAGATGACCAGTGTTGCTAGAGAGAGGGATCTGTTAGAGATCTAGTCCCATCATATATATGTGGGAATGCCAGGATTCCTTGACTGGAGCCACAGATGCTGGGGTGACCTGGTAGTGTGGTCACTACCATCATGAAAGTGTGCTAATCTCATACCTTTATCCAGCTTTTGTGGTCCTTACTTTATCTGACAGGGTTAGACTTAGAGTGATTGTGATTGAGGGAAGTGAAATTGGAAGTAGGTGAGGAGGGTATCTAGGTGTAGGTAGAAACTATTTTATTAAGTACTTTATGCTGTCTATTTTAGTTTCTTTCTACTTGCTTGCTGTACTTATTGAGTTTAAATCTACTCAAGGCTATTGTGCACTTTTACTTTCAGGTATTTATTTTTCTCCCTGCTTATGGATACATGTGCACATGTGCCTTATCTCATGGGCCCTGGTCTATATTTAGGTTCTATAACTTTGTTAGGAAGTGTACCACCAAAAATGGAACTAAGGAGTCCTATGAGTTAGGGAAGGTTTCACCAGAGTATAAGAGCTGGATGGTTGACATCCCAGGCCTGTCATCTCTGCACATAATCCATAACACATGTTGAGGTGGTACTGGTTGCATTGATTTGCTTGAAATCAGCAGATGCAGTATCAAATGGTATGGATCAAGAGAAGCATTAAGGAAAATGAACAAAGCCCCAGGGGTTCCAGGATTGGGAGAAATACAGGTTTATAGAGAATGAGGAAGGTTCCTTGCTGTCTTAGAGTTTAAGAAGGCAATAGATTATTATTATTATTATTATTATTATAACCAAGTTATTTGGGAACTTAGTTTACTTTGAAAAATCCCATGATGAGGATTTATTGTACAAGGCCTTACCATGACTTATGCCATTTAATGTCATTTACAAATAACTATATCTTATATACTAACATTACTGGTTACTTCTAGTTTCCTTGGTCTAAGATTATAGGTGATTTAATATTTCAAAAAAGGTTATTATTAGAAATACATTAACAATATAATCTCAGTGTTAAAATTCAATCAGTTTATTAATTTGAAACCTTAAGTGCTTAGATTGAAGGAATATATACTCAGAACTGAAGTTTATGCATTAAAAAGTTTGAGACATTTAATCTATTTTTCTCCTTTCATATTGATGAAATAGTGATTTATAAGACTATAGATTAATAGGATTATATATTAACATCATTCCCACAAAAGTCTGTGTCCCTATCCCTTACAATGGAGCTGGAAATCTACCCTCCCACCCCACCCCCCCTTCCCAAGTTTTTTTTACTTTGGTACAGTACTCTAAACTCAGTCAAATTCTGTTTTGTGTTTCCCTTTCTGTTCTTTCTCAGTTCCTGTTTTTGAGTGGGATCATTCCATACTCATCTTTGTCTTTCTGGCTCTCTTAACATCTCACTTAACATCTTGGATGGAGCTAGAAGAAAGATTGAAGAAGGTAGATTCATTATTCCTAACAGCTGAGTAGTATTCCATTGTGTATATATACCAAAACTTTCTCAGCCACTCTTCTGTTGTTGGACAGGGCTGTTTCCAGGTTTTGGCTATTACAAATTGTGCTGCTGTGAACTTTGGTACACACATATTTATTGGATGGGTGTAGTTGACTCCTTAGGATATATCCCTAGGAGGGGAATTGCTGGGTCATAAGGAAGGCCCACTTTTAGCCTTGTGAGGGTTCTCCAGACTGCTTCTCCCACAGGGGTTAGGCCAGTTTACATTCCCACCAGCAGTGCAGGAGGGTTCCTTTGTCCCCACAACCTCTCTAGCATTTGTTGCTGCTGTCATTTTTGATGTATGTTATTCTCATAGGGGTGAGGTATTATCTCATTGTTGTTGAATTTTCATGTCTGTTGGCCTTCTGTATCTCTAGTGAATGTTCTGTTCATGTCCTTTCCCCACTTTGTGATTGGATCATTTGTTTTTTTGTTGCTAAAGTTGGTGAGCTCTTTATATGTTTTGGTTATTAGCCTCTTGTCTGGTGTATGGCATGTAAAGATCCTCTCCCATTCTGTGAGGGGTCTCTTTGTTTGGGTGATGATTCCTTCCTTCCTTCCTTCCTTCCTTCCTTCCTTCCTTCCTTCCTTCCTTTCTTCCTTCCTTCCTTCCTTTCTTTTGTGCAGAAGTGTTTTAATTTGATGTAATCTTATTGATTTATTTTTGTTTTAGTCTTCCTTGCAATTGGATCTTTATCATCAAAGATGCCATTGAAATTTAGATGGAAAAAGATTTCCACCAGTATTTTCCTCTTAAGTATTTGATAGTTTCTGGTCTAACATCCAGGTCCTTGATCCATTTGGAGTTGACTTTTATTTCTGGTGAGATATAGTTTCATTCTTCTGAACGACAAAAACAACTCTTTTATTATTACTATTTTTATTAATTTATTTATAAAATAAAAATATTGACCACAGGATAAGAGGGGTACAATTCCATACAATTCCCACCTCTTAAGCCATATTATTTTAAAAAGAACCATAGTTTTGATACTATCCTATTTAACTGCAATGATGACCAGGTCCAGAGATCATGGACTTGATTATAAAGGCTGGTGCCATCACAGAATTGGGAACTGCTAAGCTATTCACATTGAATTGTATGTTAAAAAAATGTATATATATAAAGTATTAGTCTGTAACTAAATCACATAAGGAATTTGTTTTATCCAATGGAGGGGGGAGTGGGGGAGGGAATCTGTTTCCATATTAGCTTTTTTTTTTTTTTTTCTCTTAAGGATAATGATTAGGTGATCAAAAAACTTTTTTTTTTTTTTTTTTTTACTTTCGAGCATGTGGAGAAACCACTAATATTAGTTACAGTAAACTCAAGAGTACATAATTACAAGGTTGCAAGAAGAAAAGGAAAATTAAATCATATGAATCTGAAGTCTGAATTGTATTATATATTGACTGATTAGTTTGAATAGGATTTAAGTTACATTTGGTAGGTGTAGGTAAATAAATCTGTACTTATAATGCTCACAATACATTTTTGAGTTCTTTTTATGGGTTTAAAGTTGTTTCTCCACCTTGTAACCTAGTTTTTAAAAAAGACATCAGATATTTAAAAGTGTTTTTGAGCCTGTGAAAAATCACACATTTCTGAGGGAAGAATAGAACTTATCTTTGGGGCTAAGCAGTGGTATACCTGGTTAAGTGCACATATTATAGTGCACAAGGACATGAGGTTTAAGCCCCTGGTCCCCACAGCAGGGGGAAAGTTTCACAAGCAGTGATGTGGGGCTGCAGGTGTCATGCTGTCTTTGTCCCTCTCTGTCTTCCCTCTTCACTCTCAATTTCTGTCTCTGTCAAATAAATAAATAAATTTTAAAAAGAACATACATAGTCTTAACCTTTTGTAATTGTGGTGAAATACATTTAATTCATTAGCATTAATTACATTCACATTGTACTAAATGCCTCTCACATAGTCTTTTGAGGCTTGACATTGATGATATTCATTTTATTTTTTAATAATTTTTATTTATATAATGGAAACACTGACAAGACCATAGGATAAGAAGGGTACAGTTCCATGCAATTCCCACCACCTATTCTAGTTAAAATACCTCATGTCTGAAGTGAGCTTAGAGTATCTTATGTTTCAAGTATCAAACTTACATTTATATTCAACATCATGCATCAGGGTTTGTTATTTGGATTTGTAAGTATGAATTCAGTATTTGCATTTGTTGGGTAAATTTTTCATGCTTGCTGTTAGTGTGTGTCTCCCTAAGTTTCTTTTTGCAAGACTTTTTATTGAAAATCAGGAGAAGTAATTGGTAAGATGTTTTCAAGTGAGGTCTATGAATCAGATGAAAGTTATTGGTAGCTACAAGGACTAAGGTATGATAAAGGGAATGAATGACTAACATAGAAGAAAGATTCTTGGTAAAAAAAAGAAGTAAAGGAAATAAAATGTCAGGGTATTGAAAGGCTAATTTTACCCTGAAATCACTAGAAATTTTGGAAGGGTCTGTACCAGAGAGGATATCAAGATAAATCTTGAGTGATGAAGAGTAACCTGTGGGGGCTAGCAGACGAGCTGCCACGTAGTCTGAAGATTTGAAACTTGTGTCTGATGAAGGGTCTATGGGCAGCTTTCAAGATTAGGATATTAGCCTACTCCAAGGCATGACATAACTACTTTTTTTGTTTCCATGAAACTTCTTTCTGTCTGTCCCTATAAATTGCCAATTTACTGCTAAATGTAGAAATGCCAACTGCTACAATTAAACCCAAAAAAATGCAGTTTTCTGAACTCACAAACAGTAACATTGTAAGTCAACAAGTAGACCTACTTGTCTCCAAATTGGCCCCTCCCCTCCCCTCCCCTCCCCTTTAATTCTCTCCTCTCCCTTCCCTACTAGCTGTGAACTATCATGAACTATTAACTATCATGAACACAGAATAGTCACACGGCTCAGGAGTCTTTGATTGGTGCTCTGCTAGATGGACAAAAAGTGTGTGATTCTTCATTTCATTAGCCCAGAAATTTATGCATAAATTTAAGTATTAGAATGAAAATTTTAAAATAATGTTACTTTCCTTTTTCCTTCAGCATTTTTGACATCAAAACAGTATTATTCACTGAACTTTCTGCATAGATCTTTCCCTTACTTAAAATGGCTGTAAAATATGTGTGTTATTTTGAACTGACCACTATTTCTAATGTTAACCTTTTTGGTTGCACACTAGATTAAAGCTCTGTGCATTGCCACTGACTAGACTATATTTAGTTCTTTTACTTGGTAGAGAAAGTATAATTGAAAATATACAAATGAACACATCCTTCAATCCCTTCTTCAAATTTAGAAAAATTTTATGAGTTTCACAGTGGTTTTTCACTTGGTTTCTGTGTTGTCAGATAATTTTGTGGGAGGAGGATCTATAATTACCTCCTTCTAGTAGACAGGTTGAGAATAGACCTTCTTATATGGGATTCCCCAAATCTTTGAGTGGTGTTTCAGAATTTATTTCAGCTTATTAATTCATAATTTATGAAATTATGAATGTATGTTTTTCTGTGTATCTACATAAACTTGCCACTCTTTAGATGTAGTTCCCAAAATAATCTTTATTTAATTTTTTTTTAATTTCTTCATTGGGGAATTAATGTTTTACAGTTGACAACCAAATCATTAACACACCTTATGTAAGACTTGATGCGACACTTTCTCTTCAACATGTAAGAACTTATCAAGGGAATAATTCTGTATCCACAAAACAGTGGCTAGTGTTCCATTTGCTGATACATTTGATAAAGAACCACTGTCCTTTAAATAGCTTTCTGGGGACTGCTTTCTTGTTTTTAATGTGTGTGTTGTCAGATCATTCAAACGTCATTTTCTCTTGGAGAAATTAAACAAATATTGAAAATAAATGCACTAAGAAAGAGGTGGTTTGGAGATCAGGTATATGCACACACACACACGAGGACTGAAGCATAGCTTTTCCGAAAAATATATAACTCCAGCTCAAAAAATTGGGGGGGGCGGGGTTAGGGCCGGTGAAATAGCTCACTTGGATTGTGTGGTGCTTTGCAGTGTGTGTGATCTAGGTTTGAGCCCAGTCCCCATCACACTGAAGGAAGCCTCAGCACTTGGTCTCTTTATCTAACTAGTGTTAGCTATTACAAATATTCTTTAAACACAGAAACAAAATGACAGTTTATGCTTATTAAACAATGAAAGGCTTTTTCCTTAAAGATGCCCTTAAGTAACATACCTTTCCTGAATGTGAAGTGTAAGAAGACAACAGGACCATGTAATGATAAAAACCAATGACCAAGTTCAGAGGTATTCAGTCCATTAACAAAGAACCATTATATCCTGATTTTGAAGAGAAATCTACATATTGCTTCTATCATGCTATATGTATAGTACCTTAAATGCATTCTAGTATTTTCTGTTCCCATGAAAATTTAATGGGGTAACTATAAAACACTCATGTTATAGGTGAGAAACCCAAGGAAGGAAAAAAAAAAATGGAAGCACCGATTGGTAAAAGGTCTATAGAAGCACAGAAGAAATGAGAAGCAAAACACTAAGCCAATGATGCATATCCTCTCATTATAATCTCTGAGACATACATTCACTTTCATTCTTCTGAACATTTCAACACAACTTTTTCAACACCATTTGTCAAAGAGACTCTCTCCACTTAATAGTTTGGGCCCTCTTACAAAAAATTAGATGTCTGTAGGTGTGGGAGCTTACTTATGGATTCTCAATTCTGTTCCACTGGTCAGAGTTTTGTTGCCCTTGTAGTTGTTGTTGTCATTGTTGTTGGATAAGACAGAGATAAATGGAGAGAGGAGGGGAAGGAAGAGAGGGGGGGAGAGAAAGACAGACACCTGCAGACCTGCTTCACCACTTGTGAAGTGACTCTTCTGCAGGTGGGGAGCCGGGGGCTCGAACCAGGATCCTTACACCAGTACTTGCACTTCGCATCATGTGTGCTTAACCCGCTGCGCAACCACCTGACTCCCTGAAATAGCACTCTTAAGATTATTAATGACCTTGGGTCCATACTCCCAGAGGGTTAAAGAATAGGAAAGCGGGAATCGGGTGGTAGCGCAGCGGGTTAAGCGCAGGTGGCGCCAAACGCAAGGACCAGCGAAAGGATCCTGGTTTGGGCCCCCGGCTCCCCACCTGCAGGGGAGTCGCTTCAGAGGCAGTGAAACAGGTCTGCAGGTGTTTATCTTTCTCTCCTCTTCTCTGTCTTCCCCTCCTCTCTCCATTTCTCTCTGTCCTATCCAACAACAATGACATTGATAATAACTACAACAATAAAACAACAAGGGCAACGAAAGGGAATAAATAAATAAATAAATATAAAATAATAATAATAAAAAAAAGAATAGGAAAGCTACCAGGGGAGGGGAGGGGATACAGAGTTCTGGTGGTGGGAATTGTGTGAAGTTGTACCCCTCGTATCCTGTGGTGTAGTCAATGTTTTCTTTTTATAAATAAAATTTTTTTAAAAAATAAATTGAAATGTTGGCATCTGTAATGATTATATAATGAAATGGTAATGTCTTGATATGGTGTGTTTACATAAAACATGAAAATTTAAAAAAAAAAAGAATGTCTATATCAGACTTAACATCTGTTGACAGTCTCCACTTCCACCAGGTCCATACAAGCCACTGTCATCTCTCTATTATGCTGCCATAGCAGTTCTTAGTGGCTTGCCACTTCTACATTTGCCCTGGCAATTTATTAAATTCAACAAAGTAATCTCTTATAATTCCTGATAAAAACTATCACTGTCCTGATATAAAACCACACATGGAATCTGTTTATCACACATGGAGTAAATCCAACCTCCTTGTAGAACTGTTGGAATAAAACTCAAAATCCAAACACTGGCTTTAGAACCCTGCATGATCTTGCCATCTGACTTTGAATTCATTTTTTTTCTTTATTTTATTTTTATACTTTTTATATTTATTTATTCCCTTTTGTTGCCCTTGTTGTTTTATTGTTGTAGTTATTATTGTTGTTGTTATTGATGTCATCATTGTTGGATAGGACAGAGGGGGGGGAGACGGGGAGAGAAAGATAGACACCTGCAGACCTGCTTCACTGCCTGTGAAGCGACTCCCCTACAGGTGGGGATCTGGGGGCTCGAACCGGGATCCTTAAGCCAGTCCTTGTACTTTACGCCACCTGCACTTAACCTGCTGTGCTACTGTCCGACTCCCGAATTCATATTTTTCTATCCCTCTCCCCTTCTCCATTCTTTTGATGCCACTCTATTCTTTCTGTTGATATTGTTTTGAGTTCCCAGTTCTGTCAGAGTACAGTGATGGAAATAAATGAGATGGTAACATGTATATGTAACATATCCTTATTATTATTATTATTATTATTATTATTATTATTATTATTAGCAGCAGCATTATGAGTATATATTCTTTTTTTCTGGTTCAAGTTTTTTTAAATTTATTTATTGGGGAATTAATATTTTACATTCAACAGTAAATACAGTAGTTTGTACATGCATAACATTTCCCAGTTTTCCATATGACAATACAACCTCCACTAGGTCCTCTGTCATCCTTCTTGTATCTATATTCTCCCCACTCACCCACTCCAGAGTCTTTTACTTTGGTGCACTATGCCAATTCCAGTTCAGGTTCTACTTGTATTTTCTTTTCTGATCTTGTTTTTCAACTTCTGCCTGAGTGTGAGATCATCCCATACTAATCTTTCTGTTTCTGACTTATTTCACTTAACATGAATTTTTCAAGGTCCATCCAAGATCGGCTGAAAACGGTGAAGTCACCATTTTTTATAGCTGAGTAGTATTCCAGTGTGTGTGTGTGTGTGTGTGTGTGTGTGTGTGTGTGTGTGTGTGTGTGTGTGTGTGTGTGTATTACAACTTGCTCAGCCACTCATCTGTTGTTGGACACCTGGGTTGCTTCCAGGTTTTGGCTATTACAAATTGTGCCGCCAAGAACATATGTGTACACAGATCTTTTTGGATGGGTGTGCTGGGTTCCTTAGGATATATCCCTAGGAGAGGAATTGCAGGATCATAGGTTAGGTCCATTTCTAGCCTTCTGAGAGTTCTCCAGACTGTTCTCCACAGAGGTTGGACCAATTGACATTCCCATCACCAGTGCAGGAGGGTTCCTTTGACCCCACAACCTTCCAGCATTTGCTGCTGTTACCTTTTCTGATGTATGACATTCTCACAGGAGTGAAGTGATATCTCATTGTTGTCTTGATTTGCATTTCTCTTTCAATCAGAGCATTTTTTCATGTGTTTCTTCGCCTTTTGGATCTCTTCTGTGGTGAATATTCTGTCCATGTCCTCCCCCCATTTTTGGATGGGGTTATTTGTTGTCTTGTTGTTGAGATTTGCAAGTTCTTTATATATTCTGGTTATTAGCCTCTTGTCTGATGTATGGCATGTAAAGATCCTCTCCCATTCTGTGAGGGGTCTCTTGGTTTGGGTAGTAGTTTCTTTAGCTGTACAGAAGCTTTTTAATTTGATGTAGTCCCATAGTTTTATGCTTGTCTTAGTCTTCTTTATAATTGGATTCGTTTCATTGAAGATGTCTTTAAAATTTATGCAGAAAAGAGTTCTGCCAATATTTTCTTCTAAGTATTTGATAGTTTGTGGTCTAACACACAAGTCCTTGATCCACTTGGAATTTACTTTTGTATTTGATGAAATACAGTGGTTCAGTTTCATTCTTCTGCATGTTTCAACCCATTGTTTCCAACACCATTTGTTGAAGAGACTCTGCTTTCCCCATTTAATAGTCTGGGCCCCTTTGTCAAAGATTATATGTCCATAGGTGTGGATGAGTTTATATTCTTATCTCTAGTTATTGGCACGTAAGCTATATAGTGTACTGAGATTCAATTTCTCGTTTAAAATCTTTTTTTAAATGTAGCTAATATTTGCTTTTTTAATGTTTCCTATTGGAAGTGGGGATATATATATTACCCAACATTTGTCATTCTAAACTTAACTCAAAATCTGAACATTACCTTTCAGTAATTTCAGATTGAACATCTATTCTGTAATAGGCATGCAAAGGTACAATCATACGGAATAGTAACATAATTTGACATAGTTTGAAATATTGAGATATTAGAGAGGGAAAAGATAGAGCATTAGTTATTGGGTTTTCATGCAATGGAATTTTTCAAGAAAGCAAGCAAAGCTTTATTTATACTTCTGTTCTGACACAAGGGAAACACAGTTCATGCAGCAGATCTCAGACAGGAGCCTACTGTCACAGTATTTAGAGGGAGGGGCACGTAAACACCTTGTGAACAGAGAGTAGTCATCCACTGAGCATTTGGAAAGAAAGAGCAGGTTGGGCCTTCGTGTCAGCACATCGTCTATGTGTGAACAGATGAAGTCATCCAATTCGGGGGAAGTAGTCAAAGTCCACTAATCAGAGACCATTGGCAGTAGCAAATCAGTTAGGTCAATTATGGTCCCTAGTGGGTGGACAGTTACCAACCACACTTTTTCATGTGATCCACTTGTGATGATGGGATTCCATTACTGTCCCTTTGAATTGAAGGGAAACAGGTGACCAAAAGTTTCTCTCTCTCTCTCTCTCTCTCTTTCTTTCTAAGACTTTATTTATTAACCAGAAAGATAGGAGAAGAGAGAGGGGAAGAACCAGACATCACTCTGGTACATGTGCGCTGGGGATTGAACTTAGGACCTCATGCTTGAGGATTTGATGCTTTATCCACTGTGCCACCTCCTGGACCACCGAGAGATTTCTTTATCTTGACTTTCCTTTTCTTTTCTTTTCTTTTCCTTTCTTTCTTTCTTTGTTTTTTTTTTTTTTTTACTGTGGGTACTCAGCTACTATTCTAAATAATAGAAGTTTCTGGATTGTTGGATGAAAGGAATGATTTCTAGAGGTGCTAAGTTTGAGTACTGTTGACATGGAGGTATCTGGTAGAAGCTGAACTGTGAGCTTATCCAGAGATGTTACTATAAAAAAAGTTCAGAAACCAGAGCTCAGTGATATGAGGAGAAAACCCAGCTCAATGCACATATTACAATACACAAGGACCAAAGTTCAAGCCCCTGCTTCCCATGTTCAGGGGGAAAGCTTTGCTACTGGTGAAATAGTGATACAGGTGTCTCTTTTTGTCTCTCATCCTCATTATCTTCCCCACCCCTCTTGACTTCTGTTTGTCTCTATCTAATAAATAAATTACACACAAACACACACACACACACACACACACACACACACACACACACACGAAAACCCAGTTCAACTGTTGAAAGTCATTTGACCTCTCTGAATTTCATTTCTCATCTATGAAATGATAATAAAATACCTCATGATAGGGAGTTCCATAAATCAAACTACAGAACATGAATACATTGAAGCATAGTTTCTCCCCTGTGACTTCTCTGTCTTTCTCTTCTATCAGGCTATGGTTTATAAGATTTATTCTAATTCTGCAATTTAAATTTCTGTTTTTTTCTTTACAAAGAATTGAATGTTCATAGTTTTAAAAGATAAATTTAGTAGTTCCCTGTCCCACATTCCTACTCTTTAGTTTCCCTTCCCACAGCAGCTATGACTATTGTTCTAAAATTTATTCCTATATTTGAATATAAAATACTTTTACTACTATTTCTTGATTTTTTAAAAATTTTAAATGTTATTTAGATGCCAAGTTTAGGTATTTTTACCTTCACATCAGAAAAAGGTAGGATTTAATTCTATTATACTCCCAGTTTTAATACTATTATCACTAGTATAGTATATTTAGTACTATATATACTAGTATTGTGTAATTCATCAGCACTGGAAATATATACTCTTGACTCTAGTGTTGATATCTAAACTACACAGTGCTGCGATTTAGTTTTCTTTTTTGTACAGATTCTTCTCTGCAGTTAATACCTGCTTCATTTTTTAGTTCAATTTTTTTTGGGGGGTAGGATGTGCTAGCATTCTCATTTTCCAAATTAATGGGAAATTTGTACATTTTTCAATAACCTAAAATCCAGTCATACTCTAGAAGTTTAATTTTTCCTTTTTGGAAATACTTTCCTGATCTCTTTTGGCTCCTGGCTTCAATTTGTACTATTGTTTTTTTAAGCTGAATGCATAGCCTTGTGCCATTCAAAAATCCTCGTGTCTTTTCTCCTTTTGAATTTCCTTATTTTATTGCTTTTTTTTTTTTAATCTTAAACACTTACCTCCTATTTTATTTGGCCAAGGCTTTTAGCTTTATGAGAAAGAAAGAGTTTACAGGAAGAAAATTAGTTGAAACTTCGTAGACTTTTTTTTTTTTCCCCTCCGGGGCTGTTGCCGGGGTTGGGTGCTTGCACTACGAATCCACTGCTCCTGGAGGCCGTTTTTCCCATTTTATTTGATAGGACAGAGAGAAATTGAGAGAGGAGAGGAAGATAGGGAGAGAGAAAGACACCTGCAGACTTGCTTCACTACTTGTAAAGCCGCCCACCTGCAGTTGGGGAGTGGGGACCTCAAACTGGAATCCTCTAGCTCTTTGTACTATGTGAGCTTGACCCAGTGGGCTACCTCACAGCCCGAGAGACTTTGTAGACCATTATTCTGTGTTCACACCTGGTTGACATTTTAGGTGAATATAGGTGTGACAGGGTCCCCACTCTCTTAGCATAACTAACTCCATATTGACCTAAACCTGAACCTGTGCAACCACTTTACTTGCCAAACAAGAAATAGATATTAGTGCTCTGTAATTGTTGATTAATTGCTGACTGTTAATTGTTTTCATAACTGGTTGTCCTGACTGCGGTAAGACCGCCCTAACAACCGCATATTTGGCTTCTGTAACCTAGCTTGCTTCCTGCACCTGCCCCTGTAAATGCTTGTGGTACACTGAGATGGGCACTGCACTTTTAGCTGTGAGTGTAGTCACCAGCAGGCTAACTAAAGACTCCCTAATTTTGGTCTTGACTGGTCGTCCTTGCCTTTACCCCACAACATAGGCTTTGAAGTTGTAAATAATTTTCCTTCAGCATTTTAAAGAGAGTGCATCTTCTTTTTTTCAGTGTTCAGTGTTATATTGAGAAACCTGTTGCTCTTGTGATCCTTTTGCTTCTCATGTGATCTCTTGTTTTCCATTGGGATATGGTTTATTTCCTCTGTATTTTGATACCTCATAGTGGTATGTCTTTACGATATTCATTTTTTTTCATGTTATATTGGTAGGTTGAGAAATCTTTTCAACTATAGCACTTACTTATTAATAATTTTTTGAGTTAGTCCTTTGAAATTTATTTCTACTATGCTCTTATCTTGAAAATTCTGTTATCTGAATGACTGGCCTATTCTGATTATTTTTCTCCCATATTCTTTAACCTAAAATCATTTTTTTCTCTCTTCTTAATGTATTTGTCTGCATTATCTTTCTGTATTTTTCCTTTCTTTTATTAGTGATTTTATAATTATTTTTTGGGGTCATCTAAAAAAGACAAAAACCAGAAAGTGTTTTGGTTTTTGTCTTTATTAGAAGACCCACTAAAATAACCAGCAATGCTATTTGTCTCTACTAAAGATTGTAGACTGATATGAAAGACTTTTCTGTGCTTGGGTCACACTTGTCATCTTGAAGTTTTTATTATTGTGCAAACAGTTTTCTTTTAGAATATCTCAGGTCTTGATTCTTGAACTGGTTCAATGGCTAGAAAGGAGTAAATCATTCTTGTACTTTGAAGATAGCAGCGTGACTTCTTTCATCATGATGATTTTTGGTTGAAGGGATCTAGTCACTTCACTATTTCATGTAAAAATTTCACTTCAGTGTCATTATTTCATCTTGGAAATTCCTTCTGAATATTGCTTAACCTAATACCCATAGTCTTATAAGACTTTCTAGTTTGGTCACTGTAGAGTATAGATATCCTGTGTCTTCTACAGAGTTAGGGAAAAGTAACTTCCTTACTCTGTAAGTAGTCTTGGATTATCTGAAAACTCATGCCACATTTTTCCTTACTTTTATTAGTAATTTTATAGTTATTTAAAAAATTATAAAATAATAGGGATATAATTCCATACCATTTCCTCCAGGAAAGATCTGTGCCTTGACTCCCCTCTACCAGTAAGCACCCAGTTCTCCCAAGGTCATGCATATGGGCTACCTACCTACCTACCTACCTACCTACTTACTTACTTATCTCCCTACCTACCTATCTATCTTTCTACCTATCATTTTTACTTTTATTTTTTATTTTTGCCCATTTTTATTCATTTCTGTGGTCCTGACTTCACTTTTGTTATGAATCACATACCTACACCTATTGCAATTTTCAGGTGTCTTTCCTTTTACCTCTTCCCCCTCAAATAAGAGAAACCATGCCTGTGTTACTGAAGTGTTCTCCAGATTCTCTTCCCTCTCACTAATGGTAAAACTAGATAAAATCATCTCAAGTCATTTGAATATTTTTTCTTAATTTTTTAATTTATTTTCCCTTTTGTAGCCCTTGTTGTCTTATTTTTTTAGTTATTATTGTTGTTGTTATTGATGTTGTTGTTGGATAGGACAGAGAGAATTGGAGAGAGGAGGGGAAGACAGAGAGGGGGAGAGAAAGATAGACACCTGCAGACCTGCTTCACCATTTGTGAAGTGACTCCCCTGCAGGTGGGGAACTGGGGGCTTGAACCGGGATCCTTCCACTGGTCCTTGTGCTTTGCGCTTCATGTGCTTAACCCACTGAGCTACTGCCTGACTCCCCATTTGAATATTTATAACCGTCTTCCTTTCAGTCCTACTCTGCATTCCTGCCTCTAGAAGAACTTAAAGCCATCAATAGTTGACCCTTTTGGGGTTAATATCAAAACTGAATAGTTACCTTTAAGTGTGCCCCCCAACTTCAAACGCTATTCCCGCACATGTGTATCCTATAGAAACTTAGGCCTCAGTTCCATAGATATGCTTGGTGAGCAACTACTTCTTCATATTCTTTTCATTTTCTGAAAGGCCCTATTTTTTTTTTTTCTTGTCTACCTTTCTTCAGCTCTGTTTCTGCCCCCCCACCCACATCCCAGCCCCTGCCAGCTACTGGGATTTGGGAATGGAGCATAGATAAATGTCTGTGTTTAATTTACTAAGTTTAATCTCCTAAATTTAATCAGAAGCTCCCCCCAAATCCAATTTGGTTGGTTTTTATTTTTATTATGTTCTTTGATAGTTCTTGGGTTAATTCTTCATTTGTTCTCCATGTGCCTACTTGCTATGCCAGATGTTTGAAGATGTCCTTGGGGAGGAAAAATGAAGTTTTTAAAAATATAGTATTTTAGAAATGCTCACAGTAGTTCAGTGTGTGAGATCTTAAAGAGGCCCAGTCATTTCTAACCACTAAACTCTCATAATAGAAATAGTTTCATTCATATTTGTGTAAACCGTCAGGAGCATTTTTAAATGCCTATAATAAAGTTTGTGCTTATTATTTAAGATTAAATTTAAGGTAGTAAATCAAGGCTTTTGGTGGCATGCCCCTGACAGCAGAGAGAACCTGGTAAATGATCTGTAAGAGCTGATCAAAGGGAGTTACTAAGCCTTTTTTTCTCCCTATATTTGTGTTTTAGTCCTTTAATCTGGTAGTGTTTCTAATTCTATTCTGAATACAATAATGCACACTTTATCCCCACTCAAGTGTTCTTGGTGACATCTGGCACTATCTTTGCCAAATGGCCACTATTTAGGTACAAATCTGCCTTCTGTCAAGCCTGTACAGAGTATGAGCAATAACAGTTGTCAGAAAATGAGCATCTTTTAAGTTCTTATTCTTACTACATTTTTGTTCCAGTAAACAATTAAAAATTTAGAAGGTAAAATGACTGCTATTCATTTCTGCCTAGGTTCACCTTTTCTGGCCAGTGAAGATGGTGTGCTTGGAGGAGTGATTGTTCTCCGATCTTGTAGATGTTCCATGGAGCCTGACTCCACGCACAATAAGCAAACCCTTCTAGGTAAGTTGGACATAAACATTACATGTGTGGTTTTCTTTTCTATTTTTCAAGACATAGAAACATTTATACCCTTAGACTTAATAAGTTTAAGCTACGGGAAGGCTAGGCTGCTCTATTAAATGTAAATATCTATTTTACTGCCCTTTTTCTGTAAAAGTTCATCCTTTATGGGGCTGCACAGTGATGTACCTTATAAGGCTTGCATATTACCATGCACAAGGATCTGAGTTCAGATCCAGTCCCCAACTATAGTAGGGAAGCTTCGCTAGTTGTGAAGCAGTACTACAGTTATCTCTCTCTCCCTGTACCCCCTCAATGTCTTTGTCTTATGAAAAATAAATAAAATATTAAAAAAAGAAATAATTGAAGTCTTGAAATTTGTTAAAGTTAGAGGGATTGATACCTATGAAGTTTATCTACTTAAATCCAGTGAACACAGGCTGCTGTCAACTTATTGATGCTTTTGATTGTGTAGGTTTTACACTTTTTGCTTTAAAAAGTTAACTATTGAGTAGGGAAGATAGCGTAACAGTTTTGCAGAGACCCTCATGCCTGAGGATCCACAGTCCCAGATTCAATCCCCTACACTACCATAAACCAGAGATGAGCAAAAGTTAACTCTGTTCAGTATTTGCTAAGGAAGCAAATAGTACTGAAGAAATAGAAAAAAAAAAAGGAAAACATATAGTTCAAACTTATCCTTAAACTCTATTCCTCCTGGCTTTTGTTAAAATTATACTCTAATTTGAAACTATATATTTTAATTTTATTACAAATTTAGCATTCTATTTTTTTGTTGGTGGTGTTCTTTAAACCTTTTTTTTTAATGAGAAAATTTATTGCATGATGGATCCTTGAAATCCTTAATATGAACTGGATGCTAAAACAACTACTGTCTTGGAGTTTGATGATGTCCTTGCACAGAATCTATATCTAAAACTTGGGTTAACAGTTTTTAGGTGCTTTATTCAGCTGGTATTGGTTTCATTTCATCTTTTAGCCCGAAGACTTCAGTCATACTTTTTCTTCTTTTCTTTATTAGTAGGATAGTTGTTTTTGTCACAGGTGTATTTCCAAGGGTGGTAGGTCTTAGAACCACAGTGGTGACAAAGCTAATAGACTACTGTTTGATTTATCTTTATATTTTCTTTCAACCATTTTCACTCTTTTAACTATGAAAGTTTAAGAAGGTTTATTTGCTTTCTTCCTTTTATCTTCTTCACTCACTCAACTATAAGCAACCATACAATTATTTGTATTGTTTGCTTTAACCATAGTTATCTTCTACACTTTGATCAAAAGTTAGTTCCAACCAATAACAATTAGTAATCAACTTTAGTGGTATCAAGATTGTAAAAATATTATTCACTGCATATCCTGATACTGGAAGATTAGATCCATAAAAAGAGAAGATTCTGTCATAAGCCTCTGTCTGTTAAAGGATATTTCAAACATGTCTTGTGTATATTCTCTGTGCTGTGCTCCACCAGGTTTGCCAAATCAGATCACAATTTAATTTGCTTTGTTGGACCATGACTTCTCAATTATTGCTTTACAAAATTCTTCTATAGTGTAATTTCATAAACTTATGAGTTCTTTTTTTTTTTTTTTTTGCCTCCAGGGTTATAGCTGGGACTCAGTGCCCACACTATGAGTCTACTGCTCCTGAAAGCCATCTTTTACATTTTTTTTTATTGGCTAGGACAGAGAGACATTGAGAGAGGAGGGGGAGGTAGGGGGAGGGGGAAAAGAAAGATAGACACCTCCAGACCTGCTTCACCACTTGCAAAGCAACGCCCTGCAGATGGGGAGCTGGGGCTCGAACTGGGAACCTTGCATAGTTCCTTGCACTTTGTACTATGTGTGCTTAACCCTGTGCACTACCACCCAGCCCCCAACTCATGAGTTCTCAATGTTTAGTATTGCCTAGTAACCAGAAATACTCAGAGGCTTCTTTTTTTTTTTCCCCTATGCTTCCAAGTAAAACAAAAGAATTTTAAAAAAAAGTAAGGAAAGTAAAAACCTTGCTGTACATTTTTCTATATTTATTCTTGAAAATAATATAACCAGAGCACTTTCTCAATTCAGCTTTCTTTATGTCCACTCTTTTCTATAAATCATAAATGTTTCTGTTGTACCACAAGAACAGTTTCAGTCAAATCTATTGTCACTAGCTAGAGCTTTCTGATAGCTGTTAATGAGTTTCTATTCTTCCTCTTACTCCTCCTTGTCATTACCTAGGTTTCATTCCTCTGAGCTAACATTTTCCATAGAAAGACAAAGACAGAGAGATAGAGGGAAAGACACCACTGCACTGAAGTTTTCTTCCATTTGCTGCCACTGGAGCTTGGAATCTGAGTTGTGTATGTGACAGAGTAAGCATTCTATTTAAAAGCTATCTTGCAGGTCTGGCACTCTTAGTCTTTTATGTGACCATGTTATGTTTGTCCATAAATTGTTCGGAAGAGATGGAACTTAATTACTTTCTTTTTTTAAAATTTTATTTATTTATTGGATCAAGACAGAAATCGAGAGGGAAGGGAGGGATAGAGAGGGAGAGAGACAGAGAGACACCTGCAGCCCTGCTTCACCACTTGTGGAGCTTTCCCCCTGCAGGTGGGGACTGGGGGCTCGAACCTGGGTCCTGCCACACTATAACATGTGTGTTCAATCAGGTGTGCCACTACCTGGGCCCTACAAACTTTTTTTCTAGTGGTTTAATAGCGTTTTATAAAATTATAAGATAACAGGGGTATAATTCTACACTGTTCTTACCACCAGAATTCTGTGTACCCATTCCCTCCAGAAGAAACTGCAGTATTTCTCCCAAGGTCACAGATGTGGTTGGCTTTATGTATCTATATCTACACCTACATCTATTTATACCTCTTTCTATATCATCATATATATATGATATATATGATATATCTCTATATCATCATATATATATATATATATATATATACCTCTGTCTATATTTTTGCCCATTCTTTCTATTGTCCTTTCTTCTCTTCCTTTCTTTTTTTTTTAATTTTATTTCTTTATTGGGGAATGAATGTTTTACATTCAACAGTAAATACAATAGTTTGTACATGCATAACATTTCCCAGTTTCCCATATAACAATACAACCTCCACTAGGTCCTCTGTCATCCTTCTTGGACCTGTATTCTGCCCACCCACCCACCCCCACCCCAGAGTCTTTTACTTTGGTGCTGCATGCCAATTCCATTTCAGGTTCTACTTGGTTTTTTGTTTTTTTTTTCTGATCTTGTTTTTCAACTTCTGCCTGAGAGTGAGATCATCCCATACTCATCCTTCTGTTTCTGACTTATTTCACTTAACATGAATTTTTCAAGATCCATCCAAGATCGGCTGAAAACGGTAAACTCACCTTTTTTTTTTTTACAGCTTAGTAGTATTCCATTGTGTATATATACCACAACTTGCTCAGCCACTCATGTGTTGTTGGACACCTGTGTTGCTTCCAGGTTTTAGCTATTACAAATTGTGCTGCCAAGAACATATGTGTACACAGATCTTTTTGGATGGATGTGTTGGGTTCCTTAGGATATATCCCCAGGAGGGGAATTGCAGGATCATAGGGTAGGTCCATTTCTAGCCTTCTGAGAGTTCTCCACAGAGGTTGGACCAATTTACATTCCCATAAACAGTGCAGGAGAGTGCCTTTGACCCCACACCCTCTCCAGCATTTGCTGCTATTACCTTTTCTGATGTATGACATTCTCACAGGAGTGAAGTGATATCTCATTGTTGTCTTTATTTGCATTTCTCTGACAATCAGAGACTTGGAACATTTTGTTATGTGTTTCTCGGGCTTTTGGATCTCTTCTGTGGTGAATATACTGTCCATGTCCTCTCCCATTTTTGGATGGGGTTATTTGTTGTCTTATTGTTGAGTTTGGCAAGCTCTTTATATATGTTAGTTATTAAACTCTTGTCTGATGTATGGTATGTAAAGATCTTCTCCCATTCTGTGAGGGGTCTCTTGGTTTGGGTAGTGGTTTCTTTTGCTGTGAAGAAGCTTTTTAATTTGATGTAGTCCCATAGGTTTATACTTGGCTTAGTCTCCTTTGTAATTGGATTCATGTAACTGAAGATGTCTTTAAAATTTATGCGGAAAAGAGTTCTGCCAATATTTTCCTCTAAGTATCTGATAGTTTGTGGTCTAACATCCAAGTCCTTGATCCACTTGGAATTTACTTTTGTATTTGGTGAAATACAGTGGTTCAGTTTCATTCTTCTGCATGTTTCAACCCATTGTTTCCAACACCATTTGTTGAAGAGACTCTGCTTTCCCCATTTAATAGTCTGGGCACCTTTGTCAAAGATTAGATGTCCATAGGTGTAGGGGCTCACTTCTGGGCTCTCAATTCTATTCCACTGGTCAGTGTATCTATTCATGTTCCAGTACCAAGCAGTTTTGATGACAATGGCCTTATAATACAATTTGAGATCTGGGAGTGTGATGCCTCCGGTTCTGTTCTTTTTTCTCAATATTGTTTTAGCAATTCTAGGTCTTTTCTGGTTCCTGAAAAACATTTGTAGCATTTTTTTTATTCTCCTAAAAAATGTGCTTGGGATCTTGATGGGGATAGCATTAAATTTGTAGATGGCTCTGGGTAGTATATTCACTTTGATGATGTTAATTCTTCCAACCCATGAACATGGAATATCTTTCCACTTCTTTGTGTCTTTTTCAATTTCTTTGAGTAGTGACTCATAATTTTTAGTATACAAGTCTTTCACTTCTTTGGTTAGGTTTACTCCTAGCTATTTTATTGTTTTTGTTGCTATAGTAAAAGGAATTTATTTCTGCATTTCAATTTCTTCTATGTTGTCTAAACTAGATAAGTTTTCAGCTATTATGGCCTGAAGAATGCTTTCTTCCTCTCCCTCTCTTTCTTCCTCTGGTATGCCAATAATGCGTATATTGTTTCTTTTGAAGTCATCCCATAGGATTCTGTTGTTGTGTTCAGCATCTCTTCATCTCTTAGTCTCTTTTTGAGATCTCTTACTTCTTTTTTATTGTCTCTAATTCTTTATTGATCTTGCTAATTCTGTCTTCAGCCACATTTATTCTGTTCTCTCTCTCCCCTCTACTGTTTTGTGGAGCTCATCTATTTTGTTACCCTGTTCTGATACTGTTTTAGCTTATTTAGCTAGTTGTGTTCTTAGCTCAGCTATTTCAGCTTTCAGCTCTCTAATAACCTCGAGAAAATTAGTGTTTTCTTCCAGAGTCTCATTTGTTGTTCCTGTATTTCTGATTACAATTCTTTCAAACTCTTTACTCACTCCTGTGATTATTTCCTTAGGTAGTGTTTGGATGTTGAACTCGTTATTTTGTGCTTCACCCTTTGGGGGACTTTTAGCTGGACTCTTGTCCTGGTTTGTTTCTCCATTATTTCTTCTTGTTGGTTTAACCATTTGATATATTATATTATGAGTTCCCTCTCTCAGTACTTTTCAAATTACTGATCACTCTTGCCTGGATTGACTTGTGTCTAAGTAAGGTAATTAAAGAGTTCACAGTTGTGGAAGTTAACAGTTGTTTCAATAGTATTTTATCCCTGAGTTGGAGCTCAGTGGTTTAAAAGCCTCTTTTTTCTTTTTCTTCCCTGTAAGTTATGTGAGCCTGAGGGCTTTTACACTACAAGTAGGCTTCTTATCTTACTCACTGACTCCTGATCAAGAGATAAAGCAGGGTGTGGCAGAAATACTCCAGTGGTTATACAAAGAGACTTTCACAGCCCCATGGCTATGCCATCGAGTTATAGGTCTTCTCCTGAGTTTTCTGACTAGGTCTCTGTCCTCTGGTGTCCCTCCCTCTTGGTGCTCCAGACTCTGAGGGCAGTAGCAGTGGAGACCCAGAGTTGCACTTGGTGAGTCTCAGGGGAGTCCTCTCCTCCCCTCAGCTGTCCCCTTGTTGGTGCAACAGACTGGAGGTGGTGTCTCAACTGACAAACTGCCGGACTGTTACCAGCCACTTAATCTCTCCATAGGCTCCTCTCTGTCACCAGCCACAGGTGTTTGCACTCACCAGTGACCTGGTGGGTTCCTGTAGTCATTCCAGTCCTGTCTCATTTTGGTCCCAGGTGGTCTCCTTTGGTATTCCTAGTTGATCCAGGAGAGAAGAGGAGAGGAGAGAAAGAGATCTGCTGCTGCTCGTAGCCCCACCTCCGGAAGTCCTATCTCCCTTCTCTTCCTTTCTAAGTCACACCTACACCTGTTACTACTTCTGAGTGTTCTTCCTTTTTTTTTTTTTTTCTTCTATCTCAGTTAAGAGGAACTGTGTTTTACTTCCTCTGCTGTTTTCAAGATTCACTGTGTTTTCAATATTCAAAACTGTGTTTGACTTCCTCTGCTGTTTTCAGTGATGGTATAAAACAAGATTTCTGGTGACAAACACTTTGGGTCCTGGTGCAGTTGAGGTTCAGAATCTATTGGTCATCTCCCCCTATCAATTACCCCTCTGGAAGTATGAACCAAAATTCTTTTTGGGGTGCAGAATGTTCGAGTTGTGACTCCTATAATTGTTTCTCTGCTGGAGATGGATGTTGGCAGGTCAATCTATATAACCCCAGTTTGTTTCTGTCTTTCCTTAGGGGGGTCAGGCTCTATAGAGGTAAGGTTCCAGGATACATTGGTGAGGTCATCTGTGCAGGGTGGTCAGGATGGAATCATAGGAGCATCTGCAATTTGGTGGCTGAAAGGCAGGAAGATATAAGAGCTTAATTACCTTCTTTCTGAGTTTGCTTCAAAAGTATAGAGATGTGGTTGAGTGTGGCTACTAAGGCTAGGTCACAAAAGGCATTTGACTTCTCCGTTTGATCAGTTACTTTGGGAAAGACCATCCTACACAGGTAGCACTATAGAAAATGTAGCAGGTTCCAGATGGTAAGGTGATGCCAATCAGACTTCCCCGGGCAGACAATCCCACCAATGTGTTCTGAAAACACGCTTCCCCAGAGACCCACCCGACTAGGTAAAGAGAGAGACAGGCTGGGAGTATGGACCTGTCAACACCCATGTTCATTGGGGGAGCAATTATAGAAGCTAGACCTTCCACCTTCTGCACCCCATAATGACCCTGGGTCCATACTCCCAGAGGGAGAAAGAATAGGAAAGCTATCAGGGGAGGGAATTGGATACAGAGTTCTGGTGGTGGGAATTGTATGGAGTTGTACCCCTCTTATCCTATGTTTTTTGTCAGTGTTTCCATTTTACAAGTAAAAATTAAAAAAAAAAAAAAAGGAAATGTAGCAAAAATCTTGTGACTTTCTAACAGCTAGCAAGTCACCTTGACTCGCTGCTAGTAAACCTTCAAATGATAACAACCCTGGGCACATTTTTTGAATGAAGAAACCCAAGAGACCCTGAAGCAAGAACCACCCAACAATGCAACTTAATTCTTCACCTGCAAAATTTGAGATAATATCAGTTTTTTTTTTTAAGCTAGTGTGTTTGTGAGTAATTTTACAACAACAGATAATAAGTCTTTTAGTTCTTTTACTAATAGAATTGCTCTTTGGTTTGTAATTCTTGGTACTCTGCTACTCTGTAGTCCATAATCATTTTTTTCCAGATTGTCTTCTGGGCCTTTCCAACTGTTTATCTCCCATTTCACACTGACAACAGAGTTATCTCTATAAAAATAATATATTTGTGGCTGGCATAGAGAACCTTAACTCAAAATTCAAAGCTAGTGCTGTTCAGAAGAATCAACTGTATAAAGGAAAAAGCAAAAATGAGAACTTGATATAATTATGGCTTAGAGAAATTCTAGGATTAGAGAGATGTCAAAAGCTTACAACATGTCTAAGTTAAATATTAGAAAACTATGTGAAAATGAAAACAAAATATGTGTTTCTTACTGTAATCTCTTTCTAAAAATAAAATTCCATTGTTATTTTATTGATAGATATTTTATTTTTTATTTACTTTATTTTTATTTTATTGTTTATTGTTTATTTTATTTTATTTTTATTTTATTTATTTATATTATTTTATGAAGAAAGTAATATTGATACTGATCCTACATATGTGAAGTGTACTGAACATAGCATATATGTTAATGATAACAGAAAGCAAAATTTATGGTATTATAAAGTAGAAAAGATATGCATATAAAAATCAAAGTTAAGAAAAGCTTCTACAATGTTACATTTGAGCTTACATTATCTATACGAACTTATGATTTTACAAAATATATGTCCTAATTGTCCACTTAAGTGGCTTGAAATACAATGACAGTCTGGAGTCAGTATTTATTTTTGCAGGGGTAGATAGCATAATAGTTATGTAAACAGTCTCCCATGCCTGAGGCTCCAAAGTCCTAGGTTCAATCACCTGCACCACCATAAACCAGAGCTGAGCAGTGCTCTGGTTAAAAATAATAATAATAATAATAATAATAATAATAATAATAATAATAATGGGGAAATATTTATTTTTAGTATCCAGACTTTGATGTCTTTCTTTCCCTTCCCCCTCATTTTATTGGAGGGTTAATGTTAAAAGTTGTTTACACATTGGTACAATTTCCAGCTCTGGGTTGGGAAATTGTGAGGATGTGGTTGAGCTCGATAGGGCTTACAAAGCACCCTGCATTCCTGATACTATGGCCTATCTACATAATCATTGTTTTGCCTGAAAGATCCCCACCCATTCCATTCACTTTTTCTATCTTCTTTCTACCCTCAAGACCCTCCCTGCCTGCAGGGTATTATTAATCCTACCAGTTAAAACCCTTGTAACAGTTGCTAAGGAAGTTCTTACCTTTCCACCCCCTTTTTGCCTTTCTCTGCCCCTTCCCTAGCCATTTCCGTTTCCATCTTGCCACTTCCGGGTCTGCCCTTTAAAAGCCTTGGCTCTCTGATCAACAAAGAATTGCATTGCCTCGCTGCCACCATGTGTTTGTTTCCTGAGTCATCTCTCTCGCTTTGCTGAGTGAATAGCAGCCCAGGCTGGCTCAGGTTGAGTACGCACCCAGGAAGAGGCACCCCCACGCTAGCCCAGTATCTGGCACCTGAATGTGGGGCTGGATTACTCAAAACCTGTCTGCCTTCCTGCCCGCCATGTCCAGCAATGCCCACAAGATAGCACAGCTATCCCTGAAGAACAAGAAACACTGCAAGAGGATTAGGTGCAGGACGTCCTCCAGGACCCATAATACGACCTGGCAGGACCTGAAAAACCTGGTTAACGGAGCCCCAAAATAAAACCTCCCTACCGCTTCTCTCTCCCCCCTCGTTCTCTCTGAATATCTTAAGCCTTCTGTCTGCCCCCTCTACTTCACCTGTCACCCTTTGAAAGTATTAGGTTAGTGACAGTCTGCTGTTACTCTTCCAGTAAAAATTCTATAGCTGTAAACCCCTGCTCCACGCTATGACTGGCCAGTTGTGTTATTGTAAGTGAGTTTTATGAATGACTAAAAATCTTATGTACGGCTCATTTTGGTCAGAGTACTCTGAAACTTAATTGACCTTATATGGAAATGCCAGATGCAGCAGAGGTTTCTGGAGACGTCCAGAAACAGTCCTAAAAATTTGTTTTTTCCTTTTTTGATTTTTTTTTTTAAGTCTTGGTAAACGTTTAGTCTTGAAAACTGTATGAGTAAAAATGGTTCAACTAAGACAGTACAGATCAAAATTTGTTTTTGACATGATATGTCTTTGTAACAAGTTTTTCTCCTCTTGTGTGTTATAGACTACATGTTTATGTGTGTGTTTGAAGTTTGGTAAACATTAACTTTAAGGTTAAAAGTGACTTCGAAGCTACATTCTTCCCAGGCAAAGTTAAATGGAGGCGTTTTCAACACAATTCTTATAAAGGTAAAATTAATTTGCTAAAGTAATTGAGTATTTAAAGTAAAAGTCTAAATATTTAACATGACAATTCCTCATCTCTAAAATTAAAATACAAATTCTTTATACATTTAACTAAAAAGTTACAGGAGGGCTCACCAAAATTCCCTGTGAACTGATCTTGTGGAAATTAATCCACAACAAATCTGGCATCTGTCTGCCATTGTAAATGTTCTAAGAAACATTGTCACTAATGTGTGTTGACTCTCTAAGTAACCTGAGTTTGTTTAAGGTTGAAAGTAAAAATTAGTTAAAAATCAATATAGTTTAACAAAATTTGGTCTGAAGATCCTGCTGTACAGAGACTGCTACATGAGGCTAAATAGGATAACCTTTAAATTTATTTTCTTTAAAATTCAGAGTCTTTCAAAATAGGTATCTCACACATATGGTGTGTCTCCATCTTAACTGGGTGTGACAAAAGGTAGAAAAGACATTATTGATATGTAAAGCTCTTAAATACCTTCTCAATTAAAGAGGTAGAACCGGCATGGGTGAATGATAGATCACACAATGGTTATGCTAATGATTCTCCTGTCTAAGGCTTCTAACGCTGGTTTTCCTCTTTACCTTTCCACATTTTAGACATATCTGGTTTATTTTAAGACACTGTCAGAGATTTATTCTTGATAAATTAAATTGGTATGTGTAATTCTGATATGAAAAATTTGAGGTTTGGCAAATCTTGATTTAACAAAATTATTTAGTCTAAAATTGTTATTTTTAAAGTGATGTAAAAGTAAAGATTATTTGAAACATTTAAGCTATAAAGTTTTAGCCTTTTATCAGAGTCATAAAATATAAAAATCTATTAATAGAGTTTTATATCCACCGTTACTCATAACCACTCGAAGGGTGTGACATAAAAAATAAAAACACAGCTAAAATATTAGAGTATGAACAAGTAATTAAATAAACAAATTACTAAGATCCCAACAGTAAACTAAGCTCTAATATTGTGCTTAAATTGTTTAAACAGCCTTAAATCATACTGAAAAGGCCTTCTAAAACTATAAAGATATTTAAACCAATTCTAATCATCCAGTTATCAATTATAGTAAACTTCTAACTTGGTACAAGTTTTTTCTTCATAAGGAAATGATTACAGCTATGCCAGGCCTTCACATGAAGAACCAACTGCTCATACAGAATCCCCGAAACCTTCTGGACCCCTGCCCTCTGACATCGCCCACAAGATGGCATGACTACAATGCCCCCCGAAATCCATGATGTGACCTGGCACAGTCTGAAGAACCTGATTCACAGAGTCCAAGGACAAAACTTTCCTACTGCCCTTCTCTCGCCCATCACTGTCTGTCCTTCCTGCTTCTGCTTCACCTGTCACCTTTTGGCGGTTTCAGCTCAATCTCTACAGAAAAGCAAAATTCCGGTGTCTATCTTCCCCCACCAATATAAGGTGTGCAATGTCTCTTCCCCTGGTCGTTGACATTGGACTGACACTTCTATTGGACTTGCTGGTGGAGCTCTTGGACACTTCCTTTACACTGCTGGATTTCTCGAGGACTGATTGTAGCAGTCCATGGACTTCAAAGCCCGCTGTCTCAGGACTCTGCAATGCCAGATCACCCCGCTCCTCCGCCTGTCAGGCAGTGCCCCCTTCCACCCATCAGGCAGCTCCTCTCTGCCTACCAGGCCTCCCCTCAGACTCACACTGGCCCTTGCTACTCTTACTTATCGCTCCCTGTCTTATTCCAGTTCTTTTAAAAACACTTGCACGATATCATTCAGGTTTCTGCCCAAAAGGTTTCTCCTACACTGCTATTCCCCTGACAGAAATAGGGTCTTTTACAGACATTGACCCATTTAAATATGGCCATTAGATAAAAAGAAAGGGGGAGATGTCAGAAAATTGTGAGGTTGTGATTGAGCTTGGTAGGGCTTGACCCGAGGAGTGCGTCCATCCTGTCAGTTTCTCTCTCTACTGAGAGGTTGAGCAAGAAGGAGGGACAGGAGTAACCCCAAAGGTTTCCCCATCTTATAAGACTCTCTGCCTCACAAAACACCCTGCATTCCTGATACTATGGCCATTAGATAAAAAGAAAGGGAGATATGTCAGGAAATTGTGAGGGTGTGGTTGAGCTCGGCAGGGCTCACAAAGCACCCTGCATTTCTGATATTATGGCCTATCTACATGTGGCTTAACCAGGTGTTCTACTGCCCAACTCTGGGGTGCTCAATTGAATAAATATTTGTATTGCTTTGTCGCCACGAGCTTAGTTCCTGGGTCATCGCTCTCTCGCGCGACACTAACCTGACAGCTCTGTGTGATAGGTTCCAAAAAACATTCTCACTACCTACTTAGTACCCCATACTCCTCCCCAGGTCCTCTCTCTTTCTGTACCTCCCCAGTGTTCTTTGCGTAGATGGAGTACACTATCCCTAGTACAAGTTTTACTTTGTATTTTCACTTTCTGTTCCTTTCTCTCAAGTTTCATCTATGAGTGAGGTCATCAGGTGTTTATCCTTCTCTTCCTGACTCATCCCACCCAACAGTACTCATTCAAGTTCCATCCAAGAGGGGGTAAAGATTGGGATCTTAGAGTTTATGGTCTAATATTCAGGTCTTTGATCCACTTTAATCTTGTTTTGGTGCATGGTGTTAAATGATGACCTCATTTCACTTTTCTTTTTTTTATACTTTAATTATTTTTATTATTGGATAGAGACAGAAACAGAGAGGGGAGTGGGAGATAGAAAGGGAAAGTAACAGAGAGACACCTGCAGCACTGCTTCACCATTTATGAAGATTTCCTCCCTACAAGTGAAGACCAGGGGTTTGAACCCAGGTCCTTGTGCACTATAATGTATGCACTTTACTAGGTGCACCACTGCCTGGCACTGCTAGTTTCACTTTTCTACATGTGTGTCTAGATGCCCTAGCACCATTTGTTGAAGACGCCTTCTTTGCTCCATTGAGTGGCTTTGGCTCCTTTGCCATATGTTATGTGGTTGTATATGTGTAGGCTCACATTTGGGCTCTTGATTCTGTTCAATTGATCTGAGTGTTCATTTTATTCCAGTACCACACTGTTTTAATCACTATTGTTTTGTAGTATGCACTGAAGTTGCAGAGCATGACACCTTTGTTTCTTTTTTCTTCCAGGTACTTTAGGAGTTTGTGGCTCTTTTGTGGTTTCACACACATTTTTGGGCAAGTTGGTCAATTTCCTTGAAGAATGTCATGGGTTACCATAAGCATTCTGTATAATTCACAATATCTATGGCAGTATCCCCCCCCCCCCCCAGCACTGCTCAGTTCTGGCTTATGGTGGTACAGATGATTGAATCTGGAATCTAGGATTGGTGCTCAAGTATGAAAGGCTTTTGGTATAACCGTTATGCTATCTCTGTAGCCCTCTTCTGGCACTTTCCCCCTTTATTGGCGGATTAATGTTCTACATTAGACAGTGAATACAATAGTTTGTACATTCATAACATTTCTCAGTTTTCCACATAATACATAATATAATACAACCCCCACTAGGTCCTCTGTCATTCTTTTCCAGTATCTGTACTCTTCTCCCACTCATCCCAGAGTCTTTTACTTTGGTGTTTACATTGGTGCAATACACCGACTGTAGTTCAGGTTCTACTTGTGTTTTCTTTTCTGATCTTGTTTTTCAACTTCTGCCTGAGAGTGAGATCATCCCATATTCACCCTTCTGTTTCTGACTTATTTCACTTAACATGATTTCTTCAAGCTCCATCCAAGATCGGCTGAAAACAGTGAAATCACCATTTTAAATAGCTGAGTAGTATTCCATTGTATATATATACCACAAATTGTTCAGCCACTCATCTGTTGTTCCACACCTGGGTTGCTTCCAGGTTTTGGCTATTACAAATTGTGCTTCTATGAACATAGGTGTACACAAATCTTTTTGGATGGATGTGTTGGGTTCCTTAGGGTATATCCCCAGGAGAGGAATTGCAGGATCATAGGGTAGGTCCATTTCTAGCCTTCTAAGAGTTCTCCAGATGGCTCTCTACAGGGGTTGGACCAATTGACATTCCCACCAGCAGTGCAGGAGGGTTCCTTTGACCCCACTGGTTCATCATCACTGGTCAGATAACTCTATCAATTTTGCCCTCCCCTTTCCTACTTCTTTGCTTTTCTCCTGTTGCTGTTTGAATGGTGCTGTCAGCCAGCTGCTGGCTCAAAGTTTGTTGTCATGAGAATTTTCCCCTCACCCTTTACCAGGCATGTTTGCATCCACTAAGTGAGTTTCTTTGGAAGTTCTAGTTGTAATGTGATGTTTCCAGATAGATATTTAAAATTTTTTCCCCTTTTGTTGCCCTTGTTGTTTATCATCATTGTTGTAGTTATTATTGTTATTGCTGTCATTGTTGTTGGATAGGACAGAGAGAAATGGAGAGAGGAGAGGAAGTCAGAGAAGGGGAGAGAAAGATAGACACCTGCAGACCTGCTTCATCGCCTATGAATCAAACCCCCTGCAGGTGGGGAGCCGGGGGCTTGAACTGGGATCTTTACACTGGTCCTTGAACTTTGCACCATGTGTGCTTAACCCACTGTGCCACCACCCTGCTCCCCAGATATTTTTTTATTGCTTATTTGGTTCATCAGGAGAATGATCTTTTGGTGGCTACTACCCCATGGCCATACTCCCCCAAGCACTAGAAGTCTTTTTTAAGAAACGTTTTTATTTTAATGAGAGATGCAGAGATTAGAGAACTGCTCAGCCCAGGCTTATGGTGGTGCTGGGGATTGAACCTAAAACCTTAGAGCCTCAGTTGTGAAAGTCTTTTGCATAAGAATTATCCTCTTTTCAACCCCAGCTTTTTATTTCTTAATTCCTTCCCTACTAAAGACAAATTAGAAAAATAGCATCCCAGATTTGAGGCAGGGAAAAGTATAAGAGGCATCTTATTATACCTGGAAAATAAGAAAGCACCCAGCAGCTTACAGAGCCACATCAGAAACTTGCCTGAAAGTGTTCCCATTGGCCCAACATGAGACAATTTGAGCTCAAGAATGTGTAATGGCTGCAACTGATACTTGCTCTTTAGTTTTTTAATGAGGACACAGACACTAATATTTTTGTTGTTCATTTTCCTGGAAGATAGATAGGAACTACTTAACTCGACGGCAAAATGTCTCCACAACTAATTCCAAGAACATGGTTTCAGTTTAACTGCTGACTAGTCCCATTTTCCTTTATTTATCCTTAGTGCCACAAGTCTAGATTGCTTGGTTGTCTTCCAGTGAGTCATGTTTTTTCCACAACAGCTTTCACGTGTTGTTACCTGTGCTTGGAATGCCCTGGAACAATTGCATTCTTTCTTTATGAACCAGGGCAGATAGGAATCTTCTTGGAATCCTTTGGAAGCCCTTCTCCCAGGAGATTTTTTTTTTTTTTTACTTCCCTTGTCTTTTTGCAGCATACAATCGGTACCCCTTGTCACTCATCATGACACATCCTAGACATGGGTTTGCCAGCACTTCTTAACCTTTTTTCTTAGCCCAATTATTTGAAAGGAGTAAATTATTGGCCTTTGAATCTCAGTGACTCAGAGTGTGTGTACAGGGACTTGATATATCCTTCTGTGTACTAGAAGATTCCACTACTTCTGATAGTCATATCACCAGAATGTAAATCATTTCAGAATAAAAACTATTTCATATCCAACTGTGTACCCATTGTACATTGTAGGCTCTCTATTGTTATTGCATAGATGATTAAGTGCCAAATGGAATTTCCTTATTAGTTTGTTGGCAGAAATATTAAAAGAAATTGACCAGAAAAATGACATGTCACATAAAATATACTTCTTCACATGCTTTTTAAAAAATATGGTGCAGATATATTGGCTAATGACAGGCATTCAGGAACAAGATTTGGAAACAATTTAAATGGATCACAGAAGATAGTCTCTGCAAACAGCCTCGTAAAAGGACAAATTGGATGTGAATGTGTTTGCAACACCCATCTTACTACCTCCATGCTCCCCCCCTCCACAACCCTACATCGTGAGGTGCTGGCAAAACTCATCCTACAAATAACTGCTCTAACAGAAAGCAAATGCTTGTCCCTGTGGTAAAACAGCTGAAAAGAATTAATTTTTCCTCTGCTTTTATAGAAAAAAATGTATTTTTACCTATTAGAGTACAATTACATATGCTTTCCAGGTCTCTCCAGAAGTGTTTTTTGTATGTTTGTATGTATGTATGTATGTACGTACATACGTATGTATGTATGTATGTAGTATGGATAATTACTGTGTAAAATAATTGATGTCAAGCGTTCCAATGAAAAAAAAAAAAGGAGTCCTGCACTTTTAACTTGTGGTCCCATACAATCAGAACATATGCAAATATGTAACATAAACAGCCAAGCTCACTGTGTGGATACCTTTTTTTTTTTCCCCTTGTAGCTTGCCTTCATTATGCAAATGGAGTCTGACAGACCCTGTGAAATACAGAGTCCCTGACTTAGAGTGGTTATTAGGAAGCAGTGAGTATGGAGATCAATGAGAAACAGATTTATATATTTTTATGAAATCTTAAGCAAATAGGAGGCATAGGGGACTCTAGGAATAAAAGGACTATGTGTTTAGCTAGGAGCTTATGTAGTTAGACTGTTTTGGAGTCCTTCATCCTAAATAGTTTTGAGACCAACAGTTCAAACAGAGCCTGCTTATCTGATTAACACACATGGTAACTGTTAAATCCCCATTAAGTCACACTTAGCATACACAGAGAATAACTTCAGGTTCTTTGCTATTCAGGAATATGTTTTTGATGTTAATAATTTAGTTTTGTATGTGGCGTTGCTTCCAACTATTCAGCTACTTCCTTTTCTGTGTCTTAAAAAATCTTTACTGTAAAATGTTTCATATATTTTTTAAGTAAGACTGTAATAACTTTGTGATTTACACAGGATAGTAATAAAGTGAACACCTGTGGACTTGCCACCCAGCTTAAGAATTTACTCATTAACTGTATCTTTGAAGGCATGTGTGCCAATCTAAACTCCATATAAGGGTATATTGTGATTTCTTCAGTAAGATTTTTTTCAATTTTTTTACATAATTATCTAAAAGGATATTTTTAAAGGATATTTTTTAAAAAATAATTTTAGACTTACCTTTATGAAATCCTACTATTTTTCAGTTGTCAAACAGAACTTAAATGTGACCTCCCTCCACCCCCAATCCCTGCTTCTTTTATGAACAGGCAAATTTCTTCAAGTACTCCTCTTTGTTACTGTTAGCGAAACATGCTGTGTTTTAAAATGAACAACAAACATTAGATTAATTTTATGGTCTTGGATACTAAAGAAAATAAAATATTATTTTACTTTAAGTTATATTCCAATCTTTTGGCTTTATTGGTATTAAAAAAATCTGACAAGCATGTATAAACATATGCACTTCAAAGGAACTTAATTCCTGAGGCCCCGGCAATATCTCTTATTGTGGCATTTGCTGCCATGAGCCCTTATGACTAGGCATTTTGCAAGGCTCACATGATCATAAAGATAATCTTCAGGGGGCCAGGCGGTGGAACACCTGGTTAAGTGCATACACTACAGTTTGAGAGTACCCAGGTTCAAGCTCCTGGTCCAACACCTGCAGGGGGAAAGCTTCACAAGTGGTAAAGCAGGGCTGTTGGTGTCTCTCTGTCTCTCTCCCTATCTCCCTCCCCTCTCTATTTCTCTCTTTCTCTGTTTAATAAATAAAATTTTTAAAAAATTTGTTTTTATAAAAGAAAATTTCAAGAAAATAACAATAAAATAATCCTCAAAAATTTTTTGCTACTAGGCTGGTAGTGGGGCATAGGATGGGGAAGTTTATCTGATAGTGATCAACTTATATTAAAAATATTACTAAAATTTTGTTATATCTTTACTATATAGTCTTATGAGATATGTTGGCATTTTGGTTTTTCATTTAAGAGTTAGATGGAGGGAAACAAATTATTTTTAGGTATAAATGAATAGTTTATAGGTATTCATAGGTAATTTTAGGTATAAATGAATATTTAAATTTTGCAGCAATGGAATTGCATTCATCTGTTGATTAATGCATAAGTACTTTTAAATTTATCTTTTTCAGAATTAGTTTTTATTTTAAAACATAAACATGTTGATTGTAAGTTGCCATCACCTGTTTTTTTATTTCTTTTTTTAAAATTTATTTTGCCTTTTATTGCCCTTTTTGTTTTTCATTATTGTTGTAATTATTATTGTTGTTCTTGTTGATGTCGTTGTTGTTAGATAGGACAGAGAGAAATGGAGAGAGGAGGGGAAGACAGAGAAGGGGAGAGAAAGATAGACACCTGCAGACCTGCTTCACTGCCTGTGAAGTGACTCACCTGCAGGTGGGAAGCCATTTTTTTATTTCTTTATTGGGGGATTAATGTTTTACAGTTGACAGTAGATACAGTATTTGTACATGCATAACGTTTCTCATTTTTCCATACAACAATACAACCCCCACTAGGTCCTCTGCCATCCTGTTCCAGGACCTGAACTCACTCCCCACACACCCACCCCAGAGTCTTTTACTTTAGTGCAATACACCAGGAGTTCTGCTTAGTGTTTTCTCTTCTGATCTTGTTTTTTAAATTTCTGCCTGTGAATAAGATCATCCCATATTCATCCTACTGTTTCTGATTTATTTCACTTAACATGATTTCTTCAAGCTCCATCCAAGATGGGCTGAAAACAGTGAAATTACCATTTTTACTCTGAAAATGTCCAGTAGTTCTAGTTTATCTATCTCTTCATTTAGCTCCATGTCTTTGTTTTCTGCCTGGATGATCTGTCAAGTTGAGAGAGTGGGGGTGTTTAAGTCCCCTACTTTTACTGTGTTGCTGTTAATATATTGCTGCAGCTCTTTCAGTAGATATTGGATGTATTTAGATGGCCTCTCCTTGGATGTATAGCTGATAATGATTAAGTCCTCTTGATTGATTCATCTTCTGAGCACTAAGTAAAGTCCATCCCTATCTTTTTTAAAAAATTTTTTATTTATAAAAAGGAAACATTGACTAAGCCATAGGATAAGAGGGGTACAACTTCGCACAATTCCCACCACCAGAACTCTGTATCCCATCCCCTCCCCTGATAGCTTTCCTATTCTTTAACCCTCTGGGAGTATGGACCCAAAGTCATTGTGGGATGCAGAAGGTGGAAGGCTTCTGTAATTGCTTCCCTGCTGAACATGTATCCCTATCTTTTTAAATTTTATTTATTTTAAGGTCTATCATGTCAGATATGAGCATAGCTATTCCTGCTCCTTTTTTGTGGTCCATTGGCTTATATGGTAGTTTTCCATCCTTTCACTTTGAGTCTGTTTTTGTCCTGTTGAGTTAGGTGGGATTCCTGCAGACAACATATGCTTGGCTATCATCCGTTTTTATAACAGAACATCCCCTAGTATCATTCCTACACTTAAAAAATTGGAAATGTACTTTCAATAGTAATTTTCTTCACCATGAGAAGTGTGTTTCTAGCTATAAGCTAACCATATAGGTATTTTTTTCTTTCTTTATTACACTTTCTCATTTAAAAATAAGGAGCCCAAAAATTTATGAATAGAATTCTAGTGATTATATAATTCTTGCTATTGTGGCTCCCCTAAAACTCAGAAAAATATTTAAACAAATTTTACAGTTGATTTTTTCGTTTGCTCAGTGGGTAATGGAGATCAACCTAGCATGAAATAAATCCTAAAAAAATATTTGTTGAATGAATTAAATCATGTTTCAATAAAATTTGCTTCACTGAATACTTTTCTGTTTGGCAGAGAACTTCCAAGTTTCAGCCAGTCATCCCCATTTCCAGGAGTTTCTAATACAATAAAATGATAAAACAGGAAGAGAATTGAGATGTCCTTTAGGGCTTGTAGTACTATTTGACCCACATACCCCTCTTCCTTTTCAGTCAGCATCCCTCTTTAGTCTTGAACAAATTGGAGTGAACCTTGGAAAAAGAGAATAATTATTTTCTTGGCTAGTGTCACTGGGGTTCTATTGAATCCCATCCCCATGACTCCCAAGACAGTTCAGTGGTGAAAGTTTTTCAGGGAAGCATGCCAACTCAAAGCTACTTCCTGACCATAATGGAACATGCATAACATGAATCTTAAGGATTCTGTGTCAAGACAGTAAAACATCCGTATATGACGCCCCTGCTGTTAGTTATTAAGAACCTAAAAATGGCAGTGGGGTTGTACAAATGAGACTTGTATTGCAGTTTCTCATTCATCCCATTTAAAACATGAATTTATCATCACTCAATAAAGAGTAACTTAAACACCAAGCAAAATGTCCTAGGGTAAGCCATTTGACCTAAGGCTAAGGAGTGGCAGATGACTTGGCAATCACCCAGTCCAAGATGGTTCTGATTTTTGAGTTCTGTTTTCCTTACAGGAAAGTCTGTATCTAAAGCCAGGCAGAGAGGTTTTAAATGGGTGTGGGAGCCACTGTAGCTGGGGGTTATTAACAACTATTTGAGGACAACATTTTTTAAAAAAGGAGCAGGGGGTGTGACTGAAGCTACTTTCTGGTCAGAAAAGAGAATATGTTTTGATAGAAAAATCTCACTTGTAACTTAAACATGATGACATAAATCATTTTGAAAGAGAGAAAAAATATCCTGAGGGAACATCATGTTAAGGGTTAACTTGTTTTGTTGCCCTAATACTAGCTGGTGATGGTGGTGATTTAAATGTTACAAAATTTTATGTAGGGGATAAGTCTGTCTCATAAAATGGAGGGATTAGGGGACTGCAAGGATCCAGGTTCAGTCTGCACCTGCATGATGAAAGCTTCATAAGAGGTGAAGTAATGCTGCAGGTGTCTATCTTTCTCCTTATTGTTATCTCTTGATTTCTATCTCTATAAAATCTAAATAAATGGGAGTCGGACAGTAGCGCAGCGGATTAAGCGCAGGTGGCGCAAAGTGCAAATACCGGCGTAAGGATCCAGGTTCGAGCCTCCAGCTCCCCACCTGCAGGGGAGTCGCTTCACAGGCGGTGAAGCAGGTCTGCAGGTGTCTGTCTTTCTCTCCCCCTCTCTGTCTTCCCCTCCTCTCTCCATTTCTCTCTATCCTATCCAACAACAACGACATCAATGACAACAATAACTACAACAACGGTAAAAACAACAAGCGCAACAAAAAGGAAATAAATAGGGAGTCGGGCTGTAGTACAGCGGGCTAAGCGCAGGTGGCGCAAAGCACAAAGATCCGCATAAGGATCCCGGTTCGAGCCCCGGCTCTCCACCTGCAGGGGAGTCGCTTCACAGGCGGTGAAGCAGGTCTGCAGGTGTCTATCTTTCTCTCCTCCTCTCTGTCTTCCCCTCCCTCTCTCCATTTCTCTCTGTCCTATCCAACAACGAACAACAACAACAATAATAACTACAACAATAAAAATACAACAAGGGCAACAAAAGGGAATAAATAAAATAAATATTAAAAAAACTTTAAAAAAAGGAAATAAATAATTTAAAAAAAATCTAAATAAATAAATTTTTAAATGGAAGGACTCTAAACTGGATACAGAACTGCCCCCCTAGGTGAAATACTAAAACACAGCTTTTTATAAGACTATGTAAAAGTCCATTCCAAAAGTCTCCATAATGCCATTTACCAGTCATTCTTGAGCTCATACACAGTGCCTTTCTAGGTAACTCATTCTCTGGCACTGAAGATGGCGCAAAGAAGCAGTAATGTTGCCCTTTTTTGCACATCATACTTGCATGATTGCTGTATTGTGAGGTCCTTTATTAAAGAATTCTGCCTCTACTCCTGTGACTATCTTTCAATGTCATATCCACTCAGGAATTTATTTTAAGATGAATTTATTTTGGGAGTCAGGCGGTAGCGCAGCGGGTTAAGCTCACGTGGTGCAAAGCGCAAGGACCTGTGGACGGATCCCGGTTGGAGTCCCTGACTCCCCACCTGCAGGGGAGTCGCTTCACAGGTAGTGAGGCAGGTTTGCAGGTGTCTCTCTTTCTCTCCCCCTCTCTGTCTTCCTCTCCTCTCTCCATTTCTCTCTGTCCTAGCCAACGACGACGACATCAGTAACAACGACAATAAAAAGACAAGGGCAACAAAAGGGAAAATAAATAAATAAAATTTAAAAAGATGAATTTATTTTAAGATTATTTTTAAATGTATTTTTAAATATTTATTTATTTTATTTTGGTTGCCCTTGTAATTTATCATTATTGTAGTTATTGATGTCATTGTTCTTGGATAGGACAGAAAGAAATGGAGAGAGGAGGGGAAGACAGAGCGGGGGAGAGAAAGAGACACCTGCAGACCTGCTTCACCGCCTGTGAAGCCACACCCCTGCAGGTGGGGAGCCGGGGCTCGAACCTGCAGCCTTAAGTCGGTCCTTGTGCTGTGCGCCACGTGGCGTTTAACCCGCTGCGCTATCACCCAACTCCCTAAGATGATTTTTTAAATGACTTTTCCAGTCAGTCTTTTCATTGTTAAGCATTTCTAGTAGTCTCACAATCTCTAGGCTTTGACTTTTTTTTGAAACACACATACTCAAATTAGTAGTATGAGGTGTAAAATAGTCACCCACTGTTATCTTAGGAATATTGTTGTTACTGGGGCAAAGCCAATATGGCGGTTTGGAGACAACACCTGGTGTGAGTTCTGCTAGAAAGCTACTTTCAACCTGGGAATTTCAAGAGAGACTACCAGATTCCAGATGATACCATGATGCCAATCTGACTTTCTTGGGCAGAGGACCCCACCATGTGTCTTGGAGCCCCACCTTCCCAGATCCCTGCCCCACTAGAGAAAGAGAGAGACAGGTTGGGAGTATGGACTGATCTGTCAATGCCCATGTCAAGGAGAGAAGCAGTTATAGAAGCCAGACCTTCCACCTTCTGCACCCCACAATGATCCTGGGTCCATACTCCCAGAGGGATAAAGAATAGGGAAGCTATCAAGGGAGGGGATTGGACATGGAGCTCTGGTGGGGTGGGGGGGGTGGGCAATGTGTAGAAATGTACCACTCTTATCCTATGGTCTTGTCAATGTTTCCATTTTATAAATTAAAAAATAAAAAGCAAAATGACCCCCCCAAAAAAGAAATATGGTTATTACTGAAAAGTCCAGAAGCTTCTCTAAATGTAAATTAGTTTGTGTTTGACCAAATATAGCACTACAGGCTTAGAAATGTCACTCCAAGCCAATGTGTTGCTTAAAAGCTCATGCATGGCCTATGCATTGACTACAAATGGAAAAAAAAAAATGCTGATAGTGTGATAGATATAACAACTGCTATCTGCTGTATTAATGCTTCTCCTTTTTAATTTTGTCATTATGTGAACTTCATCACTCCAGATCAGGGTTTTTATTTATTTATTTATTTATTTTATGAGACAAGACAAGGAAAAATGACGAAAGAAACCATAGCACTGCAACTCTCTTCAGTGCAGTGGAGACTGGGCTTGAACCTAGGTCGTGTGCATGGCAAAGCAGTGCACTAACCATGTGATGCTAGAATCATTTTTATTATTTTTTAAATTTTAAAAATAATTTATTTATTTATTTATTTATGAGAAAGGAAAGAACCAGGCATCACTCTGGTACATGTGCTGCCAGAGATCGAACTCGGGACCTCATGGTTGAGAATCCAATGCTTTATCCACTGCACCACCTCCCGGACCACACAGCTAGAATCATTTTTAATACTGTTGTCATAAACTGTACTTTTTAGTATGTGGAACAATTTCAGATTTAATCCTTAAAACCAGGGGAAAAAATATCACTGATGGCAAGAAATGTGACTCCTTTAATGGAACTTTAATATTTTTACATGTTAACTGTATTTGGCTATTTTATTTAGTTTTATGAGCAAGAGAGACCAAAACACTACTCAACTGTGGCTATGGCGGTGCCAAAGATTAAGTCTAGAACTTCTGGGACCTCAGGTTTATAAATCCTATATTCTGGGTATACTGAACTATTGCTCCTACTCACTATTAAATGCATTTTAGTAAATTTTGTACTACTCTTTGCTGAGCTTTAATGATATTAGGACTTAAGCTTATTCTTAGTACATGTATTTTCCATTTAAAGATGTTATTTATCTATTTAACAAAGTAGTGGGAAGAGAGGAGGAAGGAGGGAAAGAGAGAGAACCAGAACTTCACTCATGTGGAATAGAACTTGGGGCCTCATGTATGCAAGTCTTACACTCTTCTCACTGTACCACCTCTCTGGCTGCAGTACAAACCTTTTTTACACATTTGTAAAATATTATAATGATTTGGCTCTTTGTATTTATAATGGAAGTAAATATTAGCTTTAGCTTTTTAAAATTTCTTTTTGGATATAACATATTTTTTACCTGAAATATATGAGTCTCTTATAAATTTCAATATAGACTTGTTCATGCCCTTATTAAAATTAAAATTGGGTCATATTTTAGGTAGCCATGAAGCAGTTTTTAAAAATTAGATCATTTTCACATCATAGTAAAATATTCTCCTGAATAACTTTAAACTGTAGTAATGCCACAACATGACAACTTTCAGTAGTTAACAATGCCTTAGTCTAAACAAGAAATCAATACTTTATGGATAATTTAGATTACAGATCAACTGATATTTCTAGGGTAATTTTAAAAAAAATATGAAATGGGGGGTTGGGCGGTAGCATAGCAGGTTAAAATGCATGTGGCGCAAAGTGCAAGGACCCGTGTAAAGATCCCAGTTGGAGCCTCCGATCCCCACCTGCAGGGGAGTCACTTCACAAGCAGTGAAGCAGGTCTGCAGGTGTCTATCTTTCTCTCCCCCTCTCTGTCTTCCCCTCCTGTCTCTATTTCTCTCTGTTCTATGCTACAACGATGACATCAATAACAACAACAGTAACTACAACAATAAAACACCAAGGGCAACAAAAAAGGGAAAATAAATAAATAAAATAAATATTTTTAGAAAAAGAAAAATATGAAAAGACTGAAAATGGGACAAAATTCAGAATTTTCAGGATGAAAATATGGTAAGAAATATGTTGTTGCACCTCAACAATCAATCCTTGATCAGTCTGTAGTGTCAACTGCTGTTGCCAGTTCCCTATGAAACTCTTCCTGAAGATTCCTTTCTATCTGCAAACATACTCATAATTTTGCCACTTGATTTTCTTCCACAAAAATTTCAGCACCATCTTTAAATAGATTTTTAATTTTTTTCCCTTTTGTTGCCCTTGTTTATCATCATTGTTCTAATTGTATTGTTATTGCTGCCATTGTTGTTGGATAGGACAGAGAGAAAGAGAGGGGGAGAGAAAGATAGATACCTGCAGACCTGCTTCACTGCCTGTAAAGTGAATGCCCTCCAGGTGGGGAGCCCGGGGCTTGAACCAGGATCTTTACGCCGGCCCTTGCTTGTACCATGTGTGCTTAACCCGCTGCACAACTGCCTGGCTCCCCAGCACCATCTTATATATCATTCTTCTCTAATTTTGTTTAATAGGATTTTTAAAATGTAAACATATAACCTGTATTGTAAGTAATTAAAATCTATCCATCTACAAACACACAAAAAATTAAATCTCACCTAAATATTTTAAAAGAGGATTAGTACTTATATTTCAGAAAACTTTCTGGCATTTTTGACAATGTCTTAAGGTTTCAAACACATTATAAAAGTTTCAGTATATTTCAGAAGTGCTAAATTGTTAAGCTTTAGAATAATTGTGAATATACTTATTATTATGATAAATCATGATACAAATTATGATAAAATAAAGTTCTATACATTTCTTTAGAAATATAAATAACCCATACATTTTGCATATGTATGTATAGTTTAGCATTTGTTCAGACTATAATATGTCACTTGAATGAGGCTTAAAGTCAACTTAGTCATAATTTATAGAATATGTTCCCCCTTTATTGATTCATTTTTGTCATTTTAGGAGGGGGTTAGTGGTTTACAGTACAGCTATTCACACATGGATCTAGTTTCTCATCTCATCATGATAGCTGTATATAAATCTGTCTCACCCCCAACCTAGGTTCTTCACCATCTTGCACCAAGATACTAGTGGCCCCTCTACCCAGTTCATTCTCTTCTTTCCTCAGAATTCTTTGCTTTGATGCAGTACTCCACATCCAGTCCACATTAAGATCCACCTATACATGAGATGATGCAATATTTGTCCTTTTCTTTTTTTTAATCTTTATTTATTTATTGGATAGAGACAGCCAGAAATTGAGAGAGAAGGGCTGAATTGAGAGGAATAGACAGACACCTGCAGCAGAGCTTCACCACTCGTGAAGCTTTTCCCCTGCAGGTGGGGACCGGGGACTCAAACCTGGGTCCTTGCGCATTGTAACATGTGTGCTCAAACAGATGTGCCACCACCTGGCTCCCCATATTTGTCCTTTTCTTAAACATGAATTCTTCATGTTCCATCCCAGATAAAGCAAAGATGACCCCATCGTTTCCAACAGCTAAGTATTATATATCAAAATTTTCTTAGCAACTCACTTGAAATTAGGCATCTGGGTTGCTTCTAAGCCTGGGCTTTTACAAGTTGTGCTACTGTGAACATAGATCTCTTTGAATAGGTATTTTTGTTTCCTTTGTATAAATCCCTAGCAGAGAAATTGCTAGGTCATAGAGTAGGTCCATTTCTTTCTTTTTTTAAAAAAAGTTTTTATATATATTTATTTTCCCTTTTGTTGCCCTTGATTTTTATTGTTGTTGTAGTTATTATTGTTGTTACTGATGTCATCATTGTTAGATAGGACAGAGAGAAATGGAGAGAGGAGGGGAAGATAGAGAGGGGGAGAGAAATACACCTGCAGACCTGCTTTACCGCCTGTGAAGCTACCCCCACTGCAGGTGGGGGAGCCGGGGGCTCGAACCTGGATCCTTCCCAAGTCCTTGTGCTTTGTGCCACCTGCGCTTAACACACTGCGCTACCACTGGGCTCCCTGAGTAGGTCCATTCTAGTGTTCTGAGAAATCTCCAGACTATTTTCTGCAGGGTTAGAACCAATTTGCATTTCTACCAGCAGTGTAGGAGGATTCCTTTTTCCTCACATCCTTACCAATATTTGTTGTTCTATCCTTTCTGATGTTTGTCATTTTCATATGTGTAAAGTGGTGTTTCAGTTGTTACTTTATTTGCATTTCTCTGATAGTCATTGACTTTGAGCATTCTCTCATGTATACGTTGGTTCTCTGGATCTCTTTGTCTTTGTTGTCGAAGATTCTGCCCATGTCCTCTACCTGTTATTTAAGGTTGGTTTTTGTTTGTTTGTTTGTTTGTTTGTTTTGGCTGAAGTTAGTGAGTTCCTCATACATTTTGGTTTTTAGTCCTATATCTGTTATATGGCATATGAAGATTTTCTCTCATTCTGTAGGATATCTTTATGTTTTGGTGATAGTTCTCTGCTGTTTATTTTTCTTTCTTTCTATCTTTTTAAATTTCTTTATTGGGGAATTAATGTTTTACATTTGACAGTAAATACAGAGGATTGTACATGCATAACATTTCCCAGTTATCCATATAACAATACAACCCCCACTAGGTCCTCTGTCATCCTTCATGGACCTGTGTTCTCCCCCCCACCCACCCACCCACCCCAGAGTCTTTTACTTTGGTGGAGTATGCCAATTCCAGTTCAGGTTCTACTTGTGTTTTCTCTTCTGATCTTGTTTTTCAACTTCTGCCTGAGAGTGAGATCATCCCATATTCATTATTCTGTTTCTGACTTATTTCATTTAACATGAATTTTTCAAGGTCCATCAAGGATCGGCTGAAAACAATGAAGTCACTATTTTTAATAGCTGAGTAGTATTCCATTGTGTATATATACCACAGCTTGCTCAGCCACTCATCTGTTGTTGGACATCTGGGTTGCTTCCAGGTTTTGGCTATTACAAATTGTACTGCTAAGGACATATGTGTACACAGATCTTTTTGGATGGGTGTGTTGTGTTCCTTGGGATATATCCCTAGGAGAGGAATTGCAGGATCATAGGGTAGGTCGACTTCTAGCCTTCTGAGAGTTCTCTAGACTGTTCTCCACAGAAGTAGGACCAATTTACATTTCCACAACCTCTCCAGCAGGAGGGTTCCTTTGACCCCACAACTTCTCCAACATTTGTTGCTGCTACCTTTTCTGATGTATAACATTCTCAAAGGAGTGAAGTGGTATCTCATTGTTGTCTTTATTTGCATTTCTCTGACAATCAGAGACTTGGAGCATTTTTTCATGTGTTTCCCAGCCATTTGGTGGCATATAGTTGTTCATAAAAGTCTCACCGCTTGTGAAGTAACCCTCCTGCAGATGGAGGGATCAGGGGCTCGAAAGGGGATCCTTATGCCAGTCCTTGTGCTTCACACCATATGCACTTAGCCCACTGTGCTACTGCCTAGCCCGCTGTTTTAAATATCTTTGTAATGGTGTTATTTCATATACATTAAAACATACATTAAAAAGCAAAAACGATACTTAGACATAGTGTTGCTAGGCCATTGGGCATTTCATGTTGGTAAGTATAGTCAGTCCTCGCTAATTGCTGATTGTGTATTTATTAATCTTCCTACTGGCTGTAATTTATTTGTAATTTAAAACTCAATACTCCCGAGTATCGATCAATCTGTTAACATTGTTAACACCTAGGTTCAGTGGGGAAGCAATTACAGAAGACAGATCTTCCACCTTCTGCATCCCACAGTGACTGTGGGTCCATACTCCCAGAGGGTTAAAGAATAGGAAAACTATCAAGGGAGCGGATGGGATACAGAGTTCTGATGGTGGGAGTTGTGTGGAGCTGTACCCCTCTTATCCTATGGTTTTGTCAGTGTTTCCTTTTTATAAATAATAAAAAAAAATCAATACATCCGTCTCTTTCATAATCATTTGTGTGCAGGTACAGAGTGATGAGCATCTTGAGTTCTCTGAGCGTATATGCCAGGATGAATTAAACAAGACAATGCTGTCTTGTTTCTCAGATCTCACGTTGTAGACAGATGTCCTTTTTGTGTGGTTTTCTAGTGGCACATTTTTCACATTTTTGTTTTTTGTCAACAATTTTGTATTTCATAGGCCCCCAAGCACAGTGCTAAAGTACTATCTATTGTTTCTAAGTGAAAGAAGGTTATATAACCTTATTGGGAAAATAAAATATAACACATCTAATGGATAAGTTACATTCGGACAATTGTTATAGTGCCATGAGTAGAAGGTTAATAAATCAGTAAAAATAATAATACTGGGAGTTGGGCGGTGGCACAGCAGGTTAAGTGCATGTGGCGTAAAGCGCAAGGACGAGCAGAAGGATCCCAGTTGAGCCCCTGGCTCCCCACCTGCAGGGGAGTCGCTTCACAAGCGATGAAGTAGGTCTACAAGTGTCTGTCTTTCTCTCCCCCTCTGTCTTTCCCTCCTCTCTCTAGTTCTCTCTGTCCTATCCAACAACAATGACATCAGTAACCACAACAAGGGCAACAAAAGGGAAAATCAAAAGGGAAAGTAAATAAATAAATATTTAAACATTTAGAAAATATTGAGTAAATCTTTAATATTTTATATCCCAAAAATGGAAGAGGAAATTCATCTGTGAGGCTACTCTAGAAACTGTTGAAGTGTCATCTATTATACATCATGTACCCAAGGGGGGAAAAAAACTGGATTTGTGAGATGATGATTGATAAAAAGGGTAGAGAGGATAACATTGTTGGAAGGCTTAGAGCCAAAGGCATTTAAGGAGAAGGTTCCCCCAAATCAATTATATGATAATGCTGTCTGTTCCAGGGCTGTACTGCTCTGGACAACCTTCCCCCCCACCCCTGTCCTTTTCCCTCCCCTCCCCTCCCCTCCCCTCCTCTCCTCTCCTCTCCTCTCCGTCCTTCTTTCTATCTTTCTTTTTTTTCTTTTTTTCAAGATTTTATTTATTTATGAGAAAGGAGGAGAGAGAAAGAACAAAACATCACTCTAGAACATATGCTGCCGGGGAGTCAAACTTGGGACCTCATGCTTGAGAGTCCAGAGCTTTATCACTGTGCCACCTTCTGGACCACTCCCTCCTTTTTCTAAGCTAAAAAGAGTAAGCTGACTGAGCAAGATAAAGAAAAAAACCTGAGAGCCCAGAAGTGAGCCCCCACACCTATGGACATCTAATCTTTGACAAAGGGGCCCAGACTATTAAATGGGGAAAGCAGAGTCTCTTCAACAAATGGTGTTGGAAACAGTGGGTTGAAACATGCAGAAGAATGAAACTGAACCACTGTATTTCACCAAATACAAAAGTAAATCCCAAGTAGATCAAGGACTTGGATGTTAGACCACAAACTATCAGATACTTAGAAGAAAATACTGGCAGAACTCTTTTCAGCATAAATTTTAAAGACATCTTCAATGAAACTAATCCAATTACAAAGAAGACTAAGACAAGCATAAACCTATGGGACTGCATCAAATTAAAAAGCTTCTGCACAGCTAAAGAAACCACTACCCAAACCAAGAGACCCCTCACAGAATGGGAGAGGATCTTTACATGCCATACATCAGACAAGAGTTTAATAACCAACATATATAAAGAGCTTGCCAAAATCAACAACAAGACAACAAATAACCCCATCCAAAAATGGGGGGAGGACATGGACAGAATATTCACCATAGAAGAGATCCAAAAGGCCAAGAAACACATGAAAAAATGCTCCAAGTCTCTGATTGTCAGAGAAATGCAAATAAAGACAACAACGAGATACCACTTCACTCCTGTGAGAATGTCATACATCAGAAAAGGTAATAGCAGCAAATGCTGGAGAGGTTGTGGGGTCAAAGGAACCCTCCTACACTGCTGGTGGGAATGTAAATGGGTCCAACCTCTGTGGAGAACAGTCTGGAGAACTCTCAGAAGGCTAGAAATGGACCTAACCTATGATCCTGCAATTCCTCTCCTGGGGATATATCCTAAGGAACCCAACATATCCATCCCAAAAGATCTGTGTACACATATGTTCTTGGCAGCACAATTTGTAATAGCCAAAACCTGGAAGCAACCCAGGTGTCCAACAACACATGAGTGGCTGAGCAAGTTGTGGTATATATACACAATGGAATACTACTCAGCTGTTAAAAATGGTGACTTCACTGTTTTCAGCTGATCTTGGATGGACCTTGAAAAAATCATGTTGAGTGAAATAAGTCAGAAACAGAATGATGAATATGGGATGATCTCACTCTCAGGCAGAAGTTGAAAAACAAGATCAGAAGAGAAAACACAAGTAGAACCTGAAATGGAATTGGCGTATCGCACCAAAGTAAAAGACTGGGGTGCGTGAGGGGGAGAATACAGGTCCAGAAAGGATTCAGAGGACCTAGTGGGGGTTGTATTGTTATGTGGGAATCTGGGGAATGTTATGCATGTACAAACTATTGTACTTACTGTTGAATGTAAAACATTAATTCCCCATTAAAAAAAAAAAACTAGATAAATAATTTTGACAAAAAAGAAAAGAAACCACAACACTGAAGCTTCCTTAGGTGTGATGGGAGTTTATACTTGAATGTGAGTCGGGAACATAGTGAAACAGCACTATCCAAGGAAAATTAGATTTTTCTTGGCTAGTGTTTCTTTATAAGAAACAATATGATTATTTGCAGGGTCCACTTCACAATCTTTTTCCCAATCCTCTCTCAATTTTTTTTGTCATATCTATAAAAAAAAAAAAAAGGAAACAGTAGAAGATTCCTAGTACTAGCACTCAGTCCAAATGATTACCCTGGTGACAATAAAGAATGAAAAAAAGAAAAAGAAAAAGAAATTTAGGTTAAACAAAATGACTTTAAACAGAAATACACATGAAATAAGGCTGTTCATTGTTTGCAAATGCCGTGACCATAAGTTCATAGGAAACTAATCCTCTTTCCCTTAATATTTGATCAATATTTGCTAATTTAGTGTTCATGGTGGCCATCTAGAAAGAACATAACTACCACAAGTCACACAAATCTATTTCCAAATGGCTATACTATCACTGTTGTATCAACTCTTTTCTCCAACTCCAGCTACTATAATATTTCAGACCTTTTATTTGAACCTAATAGTTGATAGTATCTTTTGAGTTTAACTAGAGTATGAGATATGAAGAATATCTTTTCATATTTTCAGAGTCATTTGCAGTTTTCCCTTTAAAAATTTTTTTAGTATTTATTCATTTTCCCTTTTTGTTGCCTTTGTTGTTTTATTATTGTGGTTATTATTGTTGTTGTTATTGATATCTTTGTTGTTGGATAGGACAGAGAGAAATGGAGAGAGGAGGGGGAGAGAAAGATGGACACCTGCAGACCTGCTTCACCACTTGTGAAGCGATTCCTCTGCAGGTGGGGAGCCAGGGGCTTGAACAGGAATCCTTACGCTGGTCCTTGTGGTTTGCGCCACCTGTGCTTAACCGCTGCGCTACCGCCCTACTCCCTGTCTTTTCCCTTTTGTCTTTTACTTATTTGTTTGTAGCAGATCTTTTCATAGTAAGAAAACTTCTATTTTTATGAATTGCAATGTTATTTTCTCTAGCTTGTCTTTGATCTCTTGACATTTGTCCTCACATCAAAAGAAAATGCTATGAACTTTCTAAGTAGTGAGATGTATTTGATATAGTTTGTTTTTTACTTTTCCGTAAGAGAAAATTTATGTATTCAATGCAAAAAGGAGAGCTGGGCAGGAGTAGATAGCATAATGGTTATGCAGAGACTATTATGCCTGAGGCTCCAAAGTCCCAAGTTCGATCCCTTACACCACCATAAAACAGAGTTGAGCAGTGCTCTGGTTAAAAGATACTTTTTTAAAAAGAGCCTATTCAACAAATGGTGTTGGGAAAATTGGGTTGAAACATGCAGAAGAATGAAAGTGAACCACCAAACTTCATCATATACAAAAGTTAACTACAAATGGATCAAAGACTTTAGAGAAGAAAGTATCAAATACTTAGAGGAAATTATAGGCAGAACTCTTTTCCATGCAAGTTTTTGCAACATCTTCACCAGTTTGAATCTAACTTCAAGGAAAACAAAAACAAAAAATAGATCATTAAAACTACATCAAACTGAAAAGCTGTAAGGCAAAAGGAATCACTACCATAACAAAGAGACAAAACCCCCCCCACCATGGGGCAAGAGAACATTTTTCTGTTTCATACATAAGACAGAAACTGATGGCCAGAATACACAGTGAACTCACCAAACTCAACAATAAAAACTCCATTGGAACATGAGGAGGGGGAAAGGAGACGTATGGTCAAAATCTTCTCCAAATAAGAAATCCAAAGGGCCAACAGGCATATGAAAAAAGTGCTCAAAGACACTGATGATCAGGAAAATGCAAATGGAACAACAATGACATACCACTTTATATCTGTGAGAATGCCGTACATTAGATAAGACAGAAACAACAACTGTTGGAGAGGCTGTGGAAGGAAGGAACTCTCTACATTTGTCAGTTTTGGGAAAGTAAATTGGTCCAATCCCCAAGGAAAACAGTCTGGAGATTCATCAGAATTCTAGAAATGGACCTACATTATGACCTAGTAATCCATCTCTTAGGGATTTTCCAGAGAAAACAAAACACCTGTTCAAAAAGGCCTATGCACACCAGTGTTCATTGCAGCATAGTTTGTAATAGCCCGAAGTTTGCAATATCATGGTCAGAATCTGAAGGCATCATGTTTAGTGATACAAGTCAGAAAGAGAAAGACCCAATGATCTCACTTGTAGACAGAACTTGAGAGCAAGTAACAGTAAGGAAAAATTTAAAGTGAAACTTGGACTGGGTGTGGGTATTACACCAAAACTAAGGACTCTGGGGAAAGAGGTAAAAGGACAGGATGAAGAGACACTGGGATCCTGTTGTGTCTCCTAGATATCAGTCAAGGGAGGTGAGAGGTTGTATCGATGTGTTAAAGACTATACTGTAAATCATTATACCTCCAATACAAAAGACAAACTTGAAAATACTAAAATAAGTAAGAGGGAGAAATTTTGTGTTTGATTTGTAGTAGTCCTTTTTAGTTGGTAAGGAATTTACTGCTGTCAGTGTTTAGCACTAATTATAAATTCTTCCTTTTAAACTGAGTGTTAGAGTAATAGAACAATGGAGGACCACAGGTTTTGGAACCCAAAGGTCCAGTGTGAATTCTAGTTTTTACACTTACTGAAATGATCTAAGACACATTATTTACCTTCTCTGAGCTTCAGCTTCCTTAGACACCGCTTTGCTGACCTCTGTTACAAAGGATAGCATCTGGCTTATGAGAGATTGTCAATATTAGTTCTCTCTCCTTTTCTCATTAAGTCCTCTACCAAAAAATTAATTTGTCAAAGAAACTTGAGTTAAGACATATACTAAAATAAAGTAGAATTTCTTTTTTAAAAAATTTTTATTTATTTTCCCTTTTGTTGCCCATGTGTTTTTTTTTTTATTGTTGTTGTAGTTATTATTGTTGTTGTTATTGATGTTGTCATTGTTGGATAGGACAGAGAGAAATGGAAAGAGGAGGGGAAGACAGAGAGGGGGAAAGATAGACACCTGCAGACCTACTTCATTGCTTATGAAACTACTCCCCTGCAGGTGGGGAGCCGGGGGCTTGAACCAGGACCCTCAGGCCTGTCCTTGTGCTTCACAGTCATGTGTCTTTAACCCGCTGTGCTACTGCCCAACTCCCAAAGTAGAATTTCTTTCATCTTTTTTATGTAAATGTAAAACAATTATTGCTGAGTTTCTCTAACTTGATCATAAACCTGTATTATTTTGAGTTGTAGATATTTAAAATGTCAGTACAATGTACCTTTTTTTTTCTTTTGGTAATGTCTGTACAATGAGTGAAGAGTAAATTTTGAAACTTCAAGATGTTTTCTTTAGGAACTTCTAAATTCTAAATCTAGAAATTGTATAGAAAACACTTCAGTATTTAAGTTAATTAATGAAGTCTCATCAAAAATATTGAGTTAATGCAGTTTTGTAAGATTTATTTTTGGGGGGTCGGGCGGTGGTGAAGAGGGTTAAGCGCACGTGGCGCAAAGCGCAGGGACCGGCGTAAGGATCCCGGTTCGAGTCCCTGGCTCCCCACCTGCAGGGGAGTCGCTTCCCAGGCGGTGAAGCAGGTCTGCAGGTGTCTATCTTTCTCTCCCCCTCTCTCTGTCTTCCCCTCCTCTCTCCATTTCTCTCTGTCCTATCCAACAACAAAGCAACGTCAACAATGGCAATAATAACTGCAACGAGGCTGCAACAACTAGGGCAACAAAAAAGGGGAAAAAATGGCCTCCAGGAGCGGTGGATTCATGGTGCAGGCACCTAGCCCAGCAATAACCCTGGAGGGGAAAAAAAAAAAAGGGTAACAAAAAGGAAATAAATGTTTAATAAAAGAGAAAAAGAAAAAATAAATATTTTAAAAAAAAGATTTTTTATTTCTTTATTTAGGGATTAATGGTTTATAGTCAACAGTAAAACTAAGTCTAAGTTTTTATACATTACATTTTCTTCAAGCAGGTTACAATATCAGAGAGAATAACATAATTTAAAATTATCAGCTCTGTCTTTAGATAAATTAGATGCAGTATTTTTAGTTTTAACTTAATGCTTAGATTAATTATATTTCCATGTATTTTCTTGACTAATATCTGAGCAGTTGCCACTTTAATATTTGGTTCATAAGTAGGGACCAAAATTTTTTAGATGTCTTAATTTTGTACTTAAATACAATTGCACTGTCACTACCCTAGGGAATTGAGTAAGACTTGAATGACTTTACTCTATTAGGCAGTTTAGAATATCCAAGATTTTGCTCTGGACTTCAAGAGTTTTGAAGTTCAAAGCAGATGTGTGAAGAAGAAAAAACATCTGGTGGAGAGAACTGGCTTTATTGCGTGATGCTGTTGTCCTGCACTCTATAGTAGAGCGTCTGTTGAGCAGGTTGGCAGGTTTGATAATTAATTAATGATGAGGCAATGAGCCACATATCTGAGGAACTCATTTTGCCCCTTACTGATTCTTTCTTCCCCACATGTCTGGCAAAGCCTTCAGAGTCTAGGATCACTGATCCCACAGTTGTGTCTCAATTCAAACACTTGTCTTCAGGCTTAATTAGCTCAGTGATAAAAACAGATGGATGGCCTGGGACCCAGAGGGTTTAGTGTTGTGCAATGCACTTTTATTATTGGGGACTTTAAAAAATTTTGTTGGGGAAGAATTGTGTCAATTTTTTTTAAATGCCTTTGAAATACGAAAGTATGTGCTTGAAGATGACAAGGGCTTGTGTGTCTCTGCATGTTTGGGAATTTTTCTTTTTATAGCTTTGCATTTAAATGCAATATCAAACTCACAAAAAAGTTGTTAAGAACAGTACAAGGGAAGCCATGGTTTCTGTACACAGACTAATTCATTGTATGAACTTACCCGGTTTTTCTAACCCTCCTATTTCTTCCTTGCCTCTCTACTTACACACATTCTCCCTGCACTATTTGAGAACAAGGTGGAAATTTATTTAAGAATTAGGACCTTCTAAACAATAACAGTACAGTTATTGAAATTATGAAATTTAATACTGTTGTCTAGTCTGAATTCTTTTTTGAAGCTTACATTGTCTCAGTAGCATCCCTTATTATAGTCCCTCAGTTTGATTAAGGAGCCATTTTAGGGTAATACATGACATTTAGCTGCTGTGTCTGCACTAAACAGGAAGTTTCTTAGTTGTCTTGACATTTGTTGATTTTAACATTTTTTGAGGTCAGTTGTTTAGTATTGTTCCTATATTAGACCAGTTTGGTGTTTCCTCATGTGATTTTGGTTCTTTATTTTTGCCAGAAATACCACAGAAATGGTGGCATATTTCACATTACCTCAGGCACATGGATGGCATGAACTTATTCCTTTTTCAAAATGTGTTTTTTAAAAGTATTTATTCCCTTTTGTTGCCCTTGTTGTTTTTATTGTTGTTGTAGTTATTACTATTGTTGTTATTGATGTCATTGTTGGATAGGACAGAGAGAAATGGAGAGAGGAGGGGAAGACAGAGGAGGAGAGAAAGAGAGACACCTGCAGACCTGCTTCACCACCTGTGAAGCGACTTCCCTACAGGTGGGGAGCTGGGGGCTCGAACTGGAATCCTTATGCCAGTCCTTGCGCTTTGCGCCACGTGCACTTAACCTGTTGATCTACCGCCCGACTACCTAAAATGTGTTTTTAAATTTACCTTTGTTGTAAAATTTGGACAGATATGGAGAAAAATTGCAAGGGAAGGGGGAGATATTGAGAGAGGAGAGACATCTGTAGTACTGCTTCGCAGTTCACGAAGGGATTTGAAACTGGGTCCTCTCACACTGTAAACATGTGAACTTGTTTGGGTGCACCATTGCCTGGCCCTTGTGGATTTGTTCTTTAATTAGTGATGTTAGCTTTGATCATCTGATTAAGAAACAGTCCATTAGGTCTCTCCACAGTGAATATATGCTTTTCTCCTTTATATAAAATAAAAAGTTTGAGGAGTGACACTTTGGAACTATATTAGTGAGCCTGTTTTCATTCATATTTTCACCTATTATTTTTTATTCACCATGGTTATTTTCTAGTACTGATATTCTATATTTACTTGGCACTTTGCTGTGAGGAAAAAGTTCTATTTCTTTACACTAGTATGAAATTTTGTTCAGTGGTGAGAATTCATAACTAGCATTATTCATTTTGATACTTAAATTGACATAGATTTAATTAGTGATAATCAGCAGTGGTTCTTTCAATCTAATCTCAGGGTCCTTTTGATAAATTCTCATCATCCTTTGATCATTTGATTACTTTCTGGCATGACATGGTATATCTGAATGTTTGTTGGTGGTAAGTGGATAAGTGTCATTTTATATTTTCTTGTGGCCTATCCTGGAATAGACATTTCTCTAAAACTTACTGGAGGCATGTTGTGTGTGTGTGTGTGTGTGTGTGTGTAAAGGAAACTCCATTATGGAATATTACATTTATTAAATCATTTTGGCTCTACGTATGAGTATGTATATGTGCATATGTATGTTTAATGTTACAATTTCAAACAGAAGAGCATTTATTTTACATGTAATAATCATAAGTTTTGACAAGAAAGAAATACATTTTTCATTTCACAGTAAATGACATTACACAGTTTGGGGCATTAAATCATCTTGACATTTATGAAGGAGCAAATGGAAAGTAGGGAACTAAGTGTGTGAAATATAAAGCTATCTTTAACTGTTCTATTAAAAAAAATATTTATTTTCCATCTGTGATCTGAATGTGCCTATTTGTGTTCTCTTCTATGGTAGTGGAATTCCTATGGAGCCACACAACAGAGAGCATGTGCGTTGGATATATGTCAGCCCAAGATGGAAAAGCCAAAGTAAGTGGGAAGACTGTGGCATAACCTGAAAGCCTTGCAGTCATTGCATGACCCTCTAACCAGCTAATTTCATATGAATGAACCTTTTCAGCCATTCTAGCACTGTAGCTCTATCATCTTTATGAAAATCTAATTAAAACAGTTAATTATCCCAAAGAAAACCAATGGACTTTTTTGCTTTCGATGATGTAACAGGGAGAATGAGGAGCTCCCCCATTTCCTTTTTGTTCATCCTATTTTCCTTTGTTTATTGTGAATAACTGGAAATGGAAAATCTAGGAGGTAGGAAGATCACATTGAGAGTGAAGCTAAAGGGCTCACAGTGCTGTGATTTTACAAGGAGTGTGGGAATATGGAATAAATACAGGAAGCCACAGAAAATTAAGCTGAGCACCCTGCACATACGGGGGCAGAATGACTGACATGCTTGCAAGTGGGACCTGACTGCACGCTGGTATGTTCAGGTACACCTTGTCATGGTCTTCAGAGGCAGAGTCAAAGATATAGGCTATATGCCACATGACTATATATAGCCTGTGTCTCTCAGTGAGTCACAGTAATCACTTAGACAGCAGCAAAACACCTTGAGTTGCTTGGCTTCACTACAGTTGTAGTGTTGACCCCAGGAGTAAGAAACATAATTTGTGGATTTTATTTTATACTGATTGGCCTCATCTTCTTATTTGTAAGATTTTTAGGAAACGGCTGGGGCATATGATTTTTTGACTTGGCATTAAAGTACCTAGATTACAACTCTGTGAAGTTAGGCAAGCAACCTCTCTTTCTAAAGGGCATGATTTATTTTGTTTATTTGAAAATAAAAGGAAGGAAATTTCCGATATAAACTATTTGATATAGGTTGACTCTTTAATAAATTAAAGATACATATTAAAAGTACAACTTATTATTTATTACATAGCATCTTTCCAGATTGACCTCTAGTTTATCCAGCAATCCAGTAGCATCACATGACTGCTGGAAGCACAACATAAGAACATTTCTTTTTTTTTTTATATTTATTTTATTTATTTATTCCCTTTTGTTGCCCTTGTTGTTTTTTTATTGTTGTAGTTATTATTGTTGTTGTCGTTGTTGGATAGGACAGAGAGAAATGGAGAGAGGAGGGGAAGACAGAGAGGAGGAGAGAAAGATAGACACCTGCAGACCTGCTTCACCGCCTGTGAAGCCACTCCCCTGCAGGTGGGGAGCCGGGGTTTGAACCGGGATTCTTATGCTGGTCCTTGTGCTTTGCGCCACCTGCGCTTAACCAGCTGTGCTACAGCCCGACTCCCCTCATAAGAACATTTCATCAGAAAGTTGTAGAAATGTCTTCGAGCTCCACCTCCGTTTTTTTTCTTTCACACCTCAACTAACACAGTGTTCATATTATATTAGTATACTTATTTCAGAAGGGAATATATAAATATTGCTTTCCTTTGTAATATATAAAAATGGGATTATAATTGCCTGCTTAAAAGGTGAATTATGAGTTAACAGTAACACTGAGAAAATTGACTGTGACAATGAAATTGTTTTATTTTTTATTAATTTTTGTAATTTTTATTTATAACATGGAAATACCAACAAGACCAAAGGATAAGAGGGGTACAACTCCACACAGTTCCCACCACCAGAACTCCATATCCCATCCCTCCCTTGATAGCTTTCCTATTCTTTATTCCTCTGGGAGTATGGACCCAGGGTCATTATGGGGTGTAGAAGGTGGAAGGTCTGGCTTCTGTAATTGCTTCCCCGCTGAATATGGATGTTGACAGATCCATACTCCCAGCCTGTCTCTCTTTCCCTAGTGGGGCAGTGATCTGGGGAGGCAGGGCTCCAGGACACATTGGTGGGGTCATCTGCCCAGGGAAGTCAGGTTGGCATCATGGTAACATCTGGAACCTAGTGACTGAAAAAGAGTTAAGATATAAAGCAGAAAAAAAAAAATGTTGACCAATCATGAACCCAAAGGCAGAAATATTGCAGATGAAGATTTGAGGTTTCCGTTTTGGAAAAAGATAATAGGTCTAATGTTTTATTTTTATACATATTATGTTATGGCCACTGACCACACTGGCTATTGAGCTCCTGAAATGTGACTGGTATGTCCAAGGAAGAGAATTATAAATTTTACTTAGTTTAAATTAAAAGATCCACATGTGTCCTGTGGCTATTGTATTGAGCAGCACAAGTTTAAAGAAAAGGTTGAAAAAATAGTAAGTATTTTCAGGATTTTTTTTTTCCTAATGAAAAATGATTCACCACATACAAACTTATCCTGATAAGCCACAGGAATCCTTACAAAAGAATGACTTGCTATTAGGAAGTTTCTCTAGCACAAGTTGACTATGAGCTAAAGTTACATGAAGTAGACTTTGGTACTTAAGTCAGTCTGACAGGGCTCAGTCACATCAAATCTCTTATGGGGAAATGTTCTTGTTATCCTTATTAGTGGTCTGTGGAAGACACCATACTATTTCTCATGAAAATATGGGTAGTAAGAGTAAAGAATCTTGCATTGAGCCCAAAGATGTTTGGCCTTCAGTTGTATTGCTTGACATCTGGTGGGCACTGGTTCCATATTGCTGGTAAATTATTCAGCTGGTAGTCTTCATTGGGTCAACAGATTCAGCTGCTGCTCTTGCCTCACCTGTAAATTATGCTTTTGACCTTCCTTGCAGAGAGTTAATCCCTCTCCTTTTCTCCCTCCTTTGAGCTTGTAGCTACAAATGTTTTTCAGAAAAAATAAAATAAAATGAAATAAAATAAAATAAAAGTGAAGAAGAAAGAAAGAGCCCCAAATACTGATGCTTTGGTTGCTAAATTCTATTGATTAAAAAAAAAATCCATCTTTTCTGTCACAAAGGCTGGAATTTATTGAAGTGTGTGTAAGACATGTTCATAAACATATATATATATATATATATATATATATATATATATATATATATAAACATATAAACAGAGAAGCAGAGAAGCAGAGTGAGAGAGTAAAAGAGACCACAGCACCAAAGCTTTCTTCAATGCCATAGGGGCCGGTCTCAAACCTAGGTCATGTGCATGGCAAAACAGCACACTACCTGGTGAACTCTTTTACTGGCCCAAGACAAAGTTGTACATGAGAAGCTGGGCTCAGGATGGAAAGGGAGCTATAGCAAAGCTTGTATTCCTTTTAAGAGAAAGCACACAAAGTTTCTACCCACCTCCTAGTTTCTGGACTTCTGTGAAATAATTACTGAGTTACTGGTATACCCATTTCTGACATGTTTGTAAAACATGCTTTTACATACTACTGAGAACCATTTAGCAAAACAAGAAAGAAGGTGTCTTTAAAGACTAAAATAAAAGTTTACTTTAAAAACTGTTTCTAAAAAGGTTTTTTAGATTGCTTACTTCCCAAAATTTGCCTTTATTCTGCTTGCTGCCAAACTCAGGAACTAAAGCCACCTGGCCATTTGAATAGTTATGTAAGCTAGCTCTGCTTAATCCAGACTAAGGTCTTGAACTAAAGCCCACCTCAAAAGCATATTGCTTAAAAATGTTGGGTAGTAATCATTGTTATTGTAACCAGGATCCACATGAAATTTGAATAAATATAGGTAGATTATTTTATTATGTTTTTTTTTCTGATAGAACTTTTTTGTAGTTATATAATTCAGTTTCTATACCCCTTCTGTAGCATAAGTGAAGAATTTTTTTAGCCAAAATTAGAGTATTGATACTGGTTAGCTTTAAAATTAAGATAGCTCATATCCTACCCACATAGCAGGCAGTTAATGAACAGTATTTAATAAGCAAGTGTGTGTGGACTACTATAATACAAACAGATGTTGAAACTAGTATGAGCTTATTCAAGTAATAAGTGAAACCTAGGTGTTTTTTTTTTTTTTCATTTTACTATATGGAAGTCACTTTTATTATAGTAATGAAAAATACTGTTATAAAAATTCATCCTAGAGGAAGAGCAGGCTGATTTATGGTTTTAAAATGTCTCAGATTTCTTATATTAGTTTCAGAGAAAAATAATAAGTACATAATGGAGAAACCAGGCAACATGTTGAATGTGTGATCAAAATTAATATCACTAGTGAGGGTCAGATGAGCAACATTATGTGCCTCTGGATGTGATAACCTGAAAAAGATACAACATCACTTTTGTAGTCTCCCATCTGGAAGTGCATAAAACTTGAGTCTATTCATAAACATCAGACAGATCTAAAATGAGAAACATTCCATGAAGACAACGTATATAGTTTTTAAATATTGGTGTCATAAAGGAAAAATGCTGTGGAAATATTCCAAGTTAAGCAATACTTAAGAATTATGACAACAAAATGCAATAATTAGCACTAGAATGGCTACTATATAGGAGAGAGAGAAAATGCTATAAGTGCACAATTTGGTCAATATACAAAACTGGAATATGGATAGAAAAGGTATAGTAACTTTGTTAAATTTGTTATAGCTATACTGTGGTATATTTAGAAATATTCTTAGATTTACGCTGAAGTATCTAGGTAATATGGATGAGTAGGTAGTAAGTTACAAAGCACAGTGATCAAAATGTTAACAATAGATACACCTAAATAAAGAATGTATGCATATTTTTTGAATCCTCCTGTAACTTTGAGATTATTATTATTTTACTTTTCTAATATCTATTTATTCCCTTTTTGTTGCCCTTGTTGTTTTTATTGATGCTGTCGTTGCAGGACAAGACAGAGAGAAATGGAGAGAGGAGGCAAAGACAGTGAGGGGTAGAGAAAGATAGACATCTGCAGACCTGCTTCACTGCTTGTGAAGCGACTTCCCTGCTGGAGGCGAGCCAGGGGCTCGAATAGGGATCCTTATGCCAGTCCATGCGCTTTGCACCACCTTCGCTTAACCCCCTGCGCTACCACCTGACTCCCGAGATTATTTTTAAATAGACAGCTTTTTGATATATAAGATTTGGATATCATGGTATACGCGGTCAGTTTCTTATACCCATCTATAAACACAAATAGGCAAATAAAATTACTCAGTGGAAGAATGCATACCTTTCAGGTAGAATGTTCTAGGTTGGAGTGGTGCTCTGTTCTGTTTTTCACACTCTAAACAAAAAATAACTAACAAATACTTAAAACAATGTTTGGAAAAAAAGGAAATGAATTTTGGATCTAAGAATATCTGTGGTCTGGGGGCCTCAGATATGAAAGTGTTTTGCTTAACCATTATGTTGTCTCCCCAGACCAGGCACAAGAATTCTTAATAAGTAAATTGTTGATTTAGGATTTAAAATCTGGCCACATTGCATGCCCATACACAAAAACACATGTACGCCATACATATACACCAACTAAAATTTTCCCTGGGAATATATAGCGGGAATAAGATTAAATTTGTGTTAACAAATGCTTCTGAGACATATGAATGTCAGTGTGTAAAAGAATGACATTGATCCCTTAACTCATATATAAAAATTAATCTCACAGAGTAGATCAGAACATAAAATGTAGGAGCTGAAATATAAATTTCTTAGAGTAAACAGAGAGTAAATGTTGATAACCTTGATCGTGTTTTGCTTTTTAGCTGTGACCTCAAAAGCACAAGAGACATCATAAAAAAAATAGTTAACTGGGATATTATCAAAATTAATAACTTTGGGGAGTCGGGCGGTAGTGCAGTGGGTTAAGTGCACATGACGCAAAGCACAAGGACTGTCTCAAGGATCCCGGTTTGAGCCCCCAGCTCCCCACCTGCAGGGGAGTCACTTCACAGGCGGTGAAGCAGATCTGCAGGTGTCTATCTTTTGCTCCCCCTGTCTTCCCCTCCTCTCTCCATTTCTCTCTGTTCTAACAATGACTACATCAATAACAATAACAATTACAACAACAATAAAACAAGGGCAACAAAAGGGAAAATCAATAAATATTTTTAAAAAATTTTAAAAATTAATAACTTTGTACTTCAAATGACACCATAACAAGAGTAAAAAGTTGTCTAAAAAATGGAAAAAATTGAAAAGCACATACTTGGTAAGGGATTTGCATTCAAAATATAATAACAAACTCTTACAATAAAAATAGCAAAATGGAAAAAGATTTGTATAGACATTTCTGAGTTTGTTTGGAGGTTCCAGCAATAAGTGCAGCTATTCATATACCAAAGACAAGCCTATGTCTATTCTGGGAACGTTGTCCTCTTAGACTGAGTGCACAGCTTTGGGAGGGACCCACATGGAACGGTGAGGGAGGAAGAGGACATCTGCCTGCCTAGCCAGCCAAATCAACTGAATCAACCTTGGCAATGGATGGGGTAACAGACAACACAACCAGATCATTCTCACATCCTGAATAGACATTTCTTTTTTTTTTTACTTTATTTTTTATTTAAGAAAGGATAAATTAACAAAGCCATAGGGTAGGAGGGGTACAATTCCACACAATTCCCACCACCCAATCTCCATATCACATCCTCTCTCCTGATAGCTTTCCCATTCTCTATCCCTCTGGGAGCATGGACCCAGGGTCATTGTGGGTTGCAGAAGGTGGAGGGTCTGGCTTCTGTAATTGCTTCCCCGCTGAACATGGGCGTTGACTGGTCGGTCCATACTCCCAGTCTGCCTCTCTCTTTCCCTAGTAGGGTGTGTCTCTGGGGAAGCTGAGCTCCAGGACACATTGGTGGGGTCTTCAGTCCAAGGAAGCCTGGCCGGCATCCTGATGGCATCTGGGACCTGGTGGCTGAAAAGAGAGTTAACATACAAAGCCAAACAAATTGTTGAGCAATCATGGACCCAAAGCTTGCAATAGTAGAGAGGAAGTGTTAAGGGGGTACTCACTGTAAACTCTAGTGTACTTCTGCTTTCAGGTATATATTTTGCACTAATTTATGGATACATGTGAACATATGCTCTCTCTCACAGAACCTGGTGTATATCTAGGTTTTGGGACTTTGTTAGAAAGTGAACCACATGGGATGGAATTAGAGAATACTATGAAAGGAAAGGTCTCACCCGAGTAATGAAGTTGAAGGGTTGTCATTCCACACATGAAGTCTCTGGACAAAGTCTGAGCTGAAACATGTTGAGGTGGCAATCGCTGCGTTGATTAGGTTGCGATTGGCAGATGCAATATTATTTGATATGGATTGGGAGAGGCATGCGGGAAAGTGGGCCCTATCCTAAGGTTCCAGGACTGGGGGAAGTAGAGGCTCTATAGTGGAGATGTGAGGTTCCTGCTGTCTTAGGGTTCAAAAAGACAATGGATAGTTAATGTTATCATCACATTATTAACTCACTTAACATAATTCCTTCTAGATCTGTCCAAGATGGGTCAGAGAAGGTGGGTTCATTGTTCTTGATAGCTGTATAGTATTCCATTGTGTATATATACCACAGCTTTCTCAGCCACTCATCTGTTGTTGGGCACCTGGGTTGCTTCCAGGTTTTAGCTATTATGAATTGTGCTGCTATGAACATAAGAGTACACACCTCTTTTTGGTTGGGTGTTATGGAGTCCTTGGGGTATATCCCCAGGAGAGGAATTACTGGATCATATGGAAGGTCAATGTCTAGCATTGTGAGAGTTTTCCAGACTGCTCTCCACAGAGGCTGGACCAATTTACATTCCCACCAGCAATGCAAAAGGGTTCCTCTGTCCCCACACCTTCTCCAGCATTTGTTGCTGCTGTCCTTTTTGATGTATACCATCAAAAAGGTGGTATCTCAGTGTTGTCTTAATTTGCATTTCTCTGACAACCAGTGACCTAGAGCAGTTTTTCATATGTTTGTTAGCCTTTTGGATCTCCTCTGAGGTGAATGTTTTGTTCATATCCTCTGCCTTTTTTTGGATGGGGTTATTTGCTTTTTTGTTGCTAAGTTTGCTGAGCTCTTTATATATTTTGGTGATTAGTTTCTTGTCTGATGTATGGCATGTGAAGATCTTCTCCCATTCTGTGAGGGGTCTCTTTGTTTGTTTAATAGTTTCTTTGGATGTGCAGAAGCTTTTCAATTTGATGTAGTCCCATTGGTTTGTTTCTGCTTTAGTCTTTCTTGCAGTTGGGTTTGATTCATCAAAGATGTCCTTGAGGTGTAGGTGGGAAAGTGTTTTACCAATGTTTTCCTCTAAGTATTTGATTGTTTCTGGTCTAGCATCCAGGTCTTTGATCCCGTTTGGAGTTGATTTTTGTTTCTGGTGAGATAAATTGGTTCAATTTCTTCTGCATGTTACAACCCAGTTTTCCCAGCACCATTTATTGAAGAGAGCTTTCTTCTTCCATTTAATGCTTTGGGCCCCCTTATCAAAGATTAGATGTCCATAGGTGTGGGGATTTATTTCTGGGCTTTCAATTCTGTTCCACTGGTCTGTGTGCCTATTTTTGTTCCAGTACCATGATGTATATAGTTTGAGATCTGGGAGTGTGATGCCTCCATTTCTGTTTCTTTTTCTCAAGATGGTTTTGGCAATTCTAGGTGTTTTCAGGTTCCAGATAAATGATTGTAGTGTTTGTTCTATTCCCTTAAAGAAGCTTGGTGGAACTTTGATGGGTATTGCACTAAATTGGTATATGGCTCTGGGGGGGAATATTCATTTTGATGATATTTATTCTTCCAATCCATGAGCATGGGATATCTTTCCATTTCTTGGTATCACTTTCTGTTTCCTTGAGTAGCAGCTCATAGTTTTCAGAATACAAGTCTTTGACTTCTTTGGTCAACTTTATTCCTAGGTATTTGATTGATTTTGCTGAAACAGTAAATAGGAGTGATTTCTGGATGTCTTCTTCTTCAGATTTGGTGTTTGCATAAAGAAATGCCACCGATTTTTGTACATTGATTTTGTAGCCTGACACCTTGCTATATTGCCTAATAACTTCCAGTAGTTTTCTGCTGGATTCTTTAGGTTTTTCTATGTATACAATCATATCATCTGCAAATAGTGAGAGCTTGACTTCTTCCCTTCCGATCTGCATTCCTTTGATTTCTTTCTCTTGCTTGATTGCTATGGCAAGAACTTCCAGTACTATGTTGAAGAGTAATGGTGACAGTGGACAGCCCTGTCTAGTCCCTGATCTGAGGGGGAATGCTTTCAGCTTCTGTCCATTGAGTATGATGTTGTCTATATATAGATTCCACTATCTTGAGGAATTTCCCATCTATGCCCCTTTTTTGTAGAGTTTTGAGCATGAATGGGTGTTGGATTTTGTCAACGGCTTTCTCTGCATCTATTGAGATAATCATGTGGTTTTTGGCTTTGCTTTTATTGATGTGGTGAATGACATTGATTGACTTATGGATGTTGAACCAGCCTTGCATTCCTGGGATGAAGCCCACTTGGTCGTGATGAACAATCTTTTTGATGTGCTGTTGTATCCGGTTGGCCAAGATCTTGTTTAGTATTTTGGCATCTATGTTCATCAGAGATATTGGTCTGTAGTTTTCCTTTTTTGTTGTGTCCCTATCACCTTTTGGTATCAGGGTGATGTTGGCTTCATAGAAGGTGGAAGGGAGTATTCCTGTTTCTTCAATCTTATGGAAAAGCTTAAGATGTATGAGTACTGTTTCCTGAAAGTTTTGTAGAATTCATTTGTGAAGCCATCCGGTCCAGGAGTTTTGTTGTTGGGGAGATTCTTAATAACGGTTTCAATTTCTTTGTCTGTGATCGGTGCAATTAGGTTTTGTAGTTGTTCTTGGTTCAGTTTTGGAAGGGCATATGTTTCTAGGAATTGTTCCATTTCTTCCAGATTCTCTAGCTTGGTGGCATACAGTTCTTCATAGAAGTTTCGCATGATTCTCTGGCTTTCTGTGGTGTCAGTTGTGATATCTCCTCCATCATTTACAATTCTATTAATTTGAGTCTTCTCTCTTTTTTGTTTGGTGAGTCTGGCTAGGGATTTGTCAATTTTGTTTAATCTTTCAAAGAACCATTTAGCTTCATTGATCTTTTGTATGGTTCTCTTATTTTCGATATTGTTTATTTCTGCTCTAATTTTAGTGAGTTCTGTCCTTCTGGTTGCTTTAGGGTTCCTTTGTTCCTCTTCCTCTAAGTCCTTGAGGTGTGCAGTAAGGTCGTTCATTTGAGCTTTTTCTTGTTGTTTAATATGTGATTGTATGGTTGTTTGTTTCCCTCTCAATACTCCTTTAGCTGTTTCCCAAATATTTTGATAGGTTGTGTCTTCATTTTCATTTGTTTCCAGGAACATTTGAATTTCCTGCTTGAATGACTCTCTGACCCAATGGTTCTTAAGGAGTATGCTGTTTAGTTTCCAAATTCTGCAACTTTTAATAATTTTCTGTTTGTTGTTAAATGTTAGTTTTACTCCACTGTGGTCTGAGAAGTTACTTGGGATGATTTCAATGCTCTTGAATTTATTGATGCTGTCTTTGTGGCCTAACATATGGTCTATCCTTGAGGATGTGTTATGTGGATTTGAAAAGAAGATGTATTCCAGTTTTTTGGGGTGAAGGACTCTGAAAATGTCCAAGATGTCTAGTCTGCCCATCTCTTCATTTAATTCTCTTGTGTCTTTGTTGATTCTCTGCTTTGTTGATCTGTCTAAGTGTGAGAGTGAGGTATTAAAGTCTCCCACTATTATTGTATTACTATTGATGTATTTTTGAAGTTCTTTCAATAGGTGCTTAATGTATTTAGATGGTCTCTCATTGGGTGCATAGATGTTAATAATTGTTAAGTCTTCTTGGCTGATTGATCCGCTAATAATTATGTAATGCCCTTGCCTATCTTTTATCACTTTATTTAATTTAAAATCTATTGTGTCTGAGATGAGAATGGCTGTACCTGCCTTTTTTGTGGTCCATTAGCCTGTATGATAGTTTTCCATCCTTTCACTTTAACTCTGTGTTTATCATGTTGTGTCAGATGGGATTCTTGCAAGCAGCATATGGTTGGGTTATGTTTTCTGATCCATCCCCCCACTCTGTGCCTTTTCATGGTTGAGTTTAAGCCATTGACATTTATTGATATTATGGATTTAATGTATTGTAGTGCCATTGTTCAACAAATTTTTGTTTGCTCTGATATAGTGATGTTCTTGTTTATAAGAGGTCTTTTAGAACCTCTTTCAGGCCCGGTTTGGTGATGGTTGCCTCCTTTAGCTGCTGTTTGTCTAAGAAGTTTTGATCCCTCCATCTAGTTTGAATGAAAGTCTAGCAGGATATACTATCCTTGCTGGAAAACCTTTTTCATTCAGGACTCGATAGATATCTTGCCATTCTCTTCTAGCTTTTAGAGTTTGAGTGGAGAAGTCTGCTGATAGTCTTATGGGTTTTCCCCTGTATGTGACTTTTTGTTTCTCTCTTGCAGCCTTTAGGATCCTTTCTTTATCCTTACTTCTTCTCATTGTGACTATGATGTGTCTTGGTGTCTTCAGGTCTGGGTTGATTCTGTTTGGAACTCTCTGGGCCTCTTGAATCTTGATGTCCTTTCTGTTATTCAGGTCTGGGAAGTTTTCTTCTATTATTTCCTCTAGAATGTTTCCTTCTCCTTCCTCTCTTTCTTCCTCTGGCAGGCCAATTATATGAATGTTACTTCTTTTGAGATCATCCTATATGTCTCTGTTGTTGTTTTCAGTGTCTCTCAATCTCTTTTTGAGCTCTTTCACCTCTTTATTAGTTTTCTCTAACTCATCGTCTGTCTGACTAATTCTGTTTTCTGCTTCTGTTAGTCTGCTTTCCCTTTCCTCAGCTTCTTTCCTTACTTCAGCTATTTCAGCTTTCAGTTCTTTAATTGCCTCAAGATAATCAGTATTTTCCATGGGGGTCTCAACTGTTGTTTCCCTAATACTGCCATTCCTTTCCTCCAGTGTTGTTTTCATTTCTGTGATTAATAAGTTTATTATTGCTTGCATACTTTTCTTATCTATGGTTACTTCTGGCTGATTTGTAGTTTCTTTTGGGCTCTTGTCTTTATTCATTGGAGTAGCAGTTTTATTTGTTTTTGATCTACCCTTTTTTTTTTTGATTTATGTGTTTCTTATTTTTATGTTCTGTTGTTCCTCAGTTGTTGTGTTTTGAGTACAAGCAACACTGTACTAAATACCTTTATGACAAATGCAATCACCAACCTCAGGAATTACAATAGCAACTGAAGCAAGGATTGAAGCAGTTTAATCACTACCATTGAGCCAAACAATGTCTCCAGTCCATGAAAAAGTAGCAACCAAGTTCAAGTGAAGAAGAAGGAGAAAGGAAAGAAGGGATAGCAAGAATAGACAATTATGCAAATCTACTACCCACTGTATATTCTAGGGGTAGCAAGAGGAGAAAGGGAAGTAGAGCAGAGATACACACATAGAGAGTCCACTCTGAGTCAGATTTCTTCCCCAAAATAATTCACAAATGAACATCAGTTAGTTCAGAAAGACAAAGAAGAAGGAAGGAAGAAATGGAAGACAAGATAAAAAAAGAGAAACAAGAGAGAGAAAAGAAAAAAGATAAGAAAAAGAGATGTAATAAAAGAGCAGTGAAAGAAAAATTTTTTAATTGATTAATTTATTTTTTATTTTATTTTATTTTTTTAATTAGCTAGGAGGAGGGAGAAGGGGAGAGTCTGTAGAGGAGGTAGGAGTAGTGAGACAAGTTCCTCTCACAATGGATAAGATGCCCATTCCCCTAGCAATGAAAGATTCCCTAAGAGTTAATTCTGGTCTACCTAAGGAGGGGGGAAAAGAGATACACCTTTATATAATATTAATAATAAAATAGAGCAGGGTAAAAAAACCTGTCCCAGATTGCCTCAAGCCTCCTGAGCAGAGGCAGCTGATTGTTAAGAAAGAAAAACAAACAAACAAAAGAAAACCTCAGGACTAGACAAGAATAGCAGGAATAGACAGTTATGCAAATCTACTATCCACTGTATATTCTAGGGGTAGCTAAAGGAGAAAGGGAAGTAGAGCAGAGATACACGCAGAGAGATGAGTCAGATTTCTTCCCCAAAATAATTCCCAAACGTGTATCAGTGAATTCAGAAAGCTGAAGGAGGAAGGAAGAAAGGATGACAAGAATGAGAAAAAGAAGAAAAAAAGAGAGTGAAAAGAAAAAGAACAGTAATAAAAGAGCAGTGAAAGGAAAGAGTTATTTATTTATTTATTTATTTATTATTTAATTAGCTATGCAGGGGGGAGGGAGAGAATGGGTAGGGCCGGTTGGAAAAGTGAAACAAATTACTTTAGCAGTGAATAAGACACCCAGTCCCCTAGCAATGTAAAATACTCTAAGACTTAATTCTGGTCAACCTGAAGGAGAGGGGCAAGGGGGTATGTGTTTATCTTGTATTGATAATAAAATAGAACAGAGTAAAAAAATCTGTCCTGTCTTCAGCTTGGATGGCTCCAGATTGCCTCAGGCCCCCTGAGCAGAGGCAGCTGATTGGCTACTTATAAAGAAAAAAGGCCAAAGGTTTCAGAAGGGAATAGAATTAGAATGAATGACACCCCTTGGTGGGACAGGAATCTTGGTAAAGAAAGAAGCTCAGCAGGGGAGCCTGCTAGGAGCAGATCTCTGGTCCCCAGGGACTGGTTATGGCGGGAGGGGGGGGGAGGGGGTGCACTTCAGGAATAATAATTTAAGAGAAAAAAATTTTTTTTCCTTTCTTTTTACTCTATTTTCTAACCCAAATTGAGTTATAGTCACCTCCTTGGTGTCACTTCTAGGACCCCTTATTGACTGGCCTACTAAAGGCAAAAAATTCTACCGCTTCCAGTAGATTTGGTCGGAGCTCAAGCCACTAGCAGCTTTTCATTCCACCATCTTCCGGAATCCCCCCCCGAATAGACATTTCTGAAGAAAGCAGACAGTCAACTAGAACATGGAAAGATGTTCAACATCAGTAGTCATGAAACAATACAAATCAAAACTACAATTATGTAGTATATCATACCTCCCAAGATTACTATAGTAATAATAAAAAGATGAACAATAACAAATGCTGGCAAAGTTGTAAAGTTGTAACCCTTATAGATTGCTTATGGGGATGTAATATGGTATACCTACTTTGGAAAATAGTTTGACAGCTTCTTGAAAAATTAAATCTAAATTCAGTAATTTTACTTTTAGGTATGTACTCAAGAAAACTGAAGGGATATGTTCACATAAAAACTTGTGCACAGGTGATTATAGCTTAATTGTTAATAATGGCTGAACACTGGAGGTAAACCTGATATCCATCAACTGGTGAATGGATAAACAATATGTGGCATCATCATACAATGGAATAGTATTCCACTATAAAAATGAATGAAGTACATGTTACAGACTAAGTAAATGTAGTGAACATTGTGCTAAGGGAAAACCAGACACAAAAGACCATATATTATATTATTTCATTTGTATGAATTGTCCAAAATAGACATATCTATAGAAGGAATATATAGATTTTGTTGCCAGGATCTAATAAGAAAGGAGTTTGGTGAATGACTACTAATGGTTACAGAGATTTTTTTGTTACTGTTAAAGCGATGAAAAGGTTCTGTAATTAGTTACACAACGTAGCAAACATACTAAGAAGTATTAGACACTTATTCAAAGAATGGATTTTATGGGGTGGCTGAGAGATAGATCACCCAGTAGAATGTATCATGCCCAAGGATGCAAGTTCATGCCTCTGGCACCAGATGGGAGCATCGTGCCTGACCCTTCCCTCTGTCTCCATGTGAAAAGTCAGACTAAAACAGTGAAGTCCCTGTGCCAGCCAATAAAAAAAAAAGAAAATCAATGTAGTTCATTGTATTATCAAAATAAAGGGGAAAAAACATGTTCATCTTGATATGATAATGCTCATTTTAACTCATTTTTAACTCCATTCATGATAAAAAAATAGCTCTGCAATACCTGAGATCAGATAAATGCCTTAGTGTGATAATGTTATAATAAACATCTGCCAAAACCTACAGATAAAATCATATTGACTAGTGAACACTGAATACTTTTTCTCAATACTAAGAGCAAGCAAAGAGGCAGTCCATTCTCATTGCTTCAGTATTTTTCTAGAATTTCTGAACAGTATAATAAAGCAAGTACAATAAATAATCAAAATTGGAAGACAAAAATTAAAAACTATAGTTATTCTCAGATGACATGGAATATGTCTAACAATTCTAAGAACTGTCCTTTTAAGTCTATAAAACCTTGCAGAGTGAAATAAAAGAAAGCTTAAATGAATAATGTGATGTTCATTGATTGTAACACACTAAGGTTAAGATAGCCACTTTATAAATTCAGCCACATGTACAAAGTAACCCCATTGAAAAATCCCAGGAGATATATTTTTAATTGTTTTATTAATGATTCAATATTGATTTACAAAGTTACATGTCAACAGGAATATAATTCCACACTGTTCCCATCACCAGAGTTCTGAATCCCAGGTCCCTCCATTGCAAACCACCGCAGTTCTCCCAAGGTTGCAGACATGGGTTAATTGTCATCTCTACAGCTATGTCTACATTTGTACATAATTGCCCCCTTTTTCTTCCAGGTCCAATCCTCTTTTCCCTTCCAAGTCACAGTTAACTCTATTACTATATACCAGTGTCTCTCCACTTTTTGTTCTTTCTCTCTGGGACCTGATGGAGCTGGAGTTCATAGTCCTCTTATCCTCTTCCTCCTATCACTTCTCCCCCACTTGGGTTATGGATCAAAATTGTTTTGGGGGTGCAAAAGGTAGGAGTTCTGGCTTCTGTAACTGCTTCTTCACTGGATTTGGGTGTTGCTAGGTTGATCTATACCCCCAGCCTGTTTCTATCTTTCCCTAGTGGGGTAAAACTTTGGAGGGATGAAGTTCCAGGACATATTGGTGAGGTCATCTGCCTAGAGAAGTCAGGGTGGAATCATGGTAGTGTCCCAGTATGTATTTTTCAAATAAGAAATTGACAAGTTCTGAGAAGATGGGATGTAGTCTACCAGCATGAAGTGCTGATGCAGTCCAGAGAAACAGCTGGTTCCAAGGACCATCTCATATTGGCAACAACTCAGTTCTTCTTCTAGGAAAATAAATACATGTGTTAAACCTGAGTCAGGCCCTGGAGGCTTAAAGTTTAAAACTAAACTTGGTTCCCTCTTTACTTGCTGAACTAAGCAAAACAAATCCAAACACTAAAAAATAAATTGATAAACTGGTTTCAAAATTTATGTGGCAATACAGAGAATCTAGAATTGCAAAAACAACTTCAAAAAAGATCAAAGCTGAATGACTTAACTTACCACAAAGTTGCTGTAGCTAAGGCTGTGTTCCCTAATTTATCAACCCTAAATTAAATATATCAGAAACTTTGAGATCAGCAGTAATACTGTCTTCCAATTCTGAAATTTCATGGCGTTCTAAGGAAGATAAACCACCACATTTGCTGATATAGCAGGATCTACCAGACAGTATAGATTTTGGAAAAACATTGCATCAGAAATATTAATGAAAATGTTTGTTTAGAAGAAATAAAAAGTATCTAGCATTGAAGTTGAGAATAATCACTAGCAATGTGTCTGCTGGTTTTCATCAGGTAAGAGAATTGTCTTTGAAATAAAGGACTTCCACAATGGCAACTATGAAGGGGTATATTCAATAGCTTTAATAAAATAATCTGTAAGAATGTGAAAGATAGAGAATTTAGATGACTTTTAAATCTTCTAATTTATGTATCTTGGTCAGCTAATCTTTACAAACTTAACCTGATTGCCTATGTACTTTATTAAAGTATACATTTTAAAATATTATTTTATTAATTTACTTTTTTCCACCCCCCATTAATTTACTTTTTATTGTCAAGTTCTTACTTGTGTATTTGACACAGATACTTGTGTCCAAGTATTAGAAGCCATACAATGTTTAATAGACCACAATAAGAATCCCATAATTTCATTTGTCTTTCAGTCTGTTTAAAAGAAATTTTTTAGGAAAAATTGATACTTTAGAGAAGTGCAGTTCTGAAAGTGGATGAGGATCAGTGAAATAATTAGAATATTAGTTGTTTTTAATTCTCTCACACTTTTTTCAGTCATAAGGTCATTGGAGTATAACTGATTAAGTAAGTATACCCATTCTAAAAAGACCAGAGACAATGCTGGTGAAACTGTGACTAAGATGTTGGATTTCCCTGCATATGTCTATCTTGGTGGGGCAGGGGAGATTTTATCCTCTGTTACCAGACTGGTTTAGTGTCTTTGATGTCAGTATAGGGTCTCCCTGCTATTGTTCTAGCTTAGGGGGGTGGATGGGGGAAGGGCATTATAGCCTTAGAGAATTCCTTTCTTTTTAAGTGTTCAAAGAAAAAGCAAAGTTTATGGCCCCCAAAATTCCCTGTCTTCCTTCATCCAACTATGTGCTCTGTTTTGTAAGTGCCAATAAGATGCCTGCTGCCACCATTTTGCTTCTTATGTTTTGAAACTTAGGCTCTCACTCCTGATCAGGTTTGCCTGTACCCATTTGTGCCTAAATGAGTTACTTAAGAATTTACTGTTGTGAGGGATGGGAGATTTTATCCTCAGTCACTAGGCCTGTTTAGTGTCTTTGATGTCAATACAGGGTCTCCCTGCTGTTGTTCCAGCCTCTGTGGGGTAACAGCATTGGAAACTTAACAAGTCACAGTTGTAAATTGATGAATTTTAGGTGATATATGTATTCCATAGTCACGTCTCCGGAAGTCTAGCCACTAGTACATATTTGGGCTGATGTGAATTTTTACCCAAGAGACAACACAACAGCAGTCTTGTAAAACATTTCCGCAATAAAAATCAATTAGAAGTATAAATAAAGAGTAGTTTGAGGAGAAATAAAATTAACAGTATAACCAAGGCAAATAGGTAACTGTGAAAGTCAACTTTTGGATGATTTTGCTCAGATGTGAAATATAGGGAATTGAAACAAAAAAACTTACAGGGAAAACACACACACACACACACAAAAAAAAAACCACCAAAATAAAAAGTGACCAGACTGTCTCTAAGATTTTGTGAGAACTGTGGTTGTTATTGTGGGAGTGCAGCAGGGGTTAGGGGTGAAGGCACAGAACTATACTGGTTAGTGTGGTATGGAACTGTATCCTTGTAATCTTATTAGCTTGTGAATCATTGTCACTAATAGATAAAGTATATAAGTAACTAAAGTATAGGAGCTGGAAGATAATGAGTAGATTATTTGTAACCTGCATTAAGATTAAATGTTAGAAAGTATATAATGGAATATAAACTAAGAGGAACAATTTAATATAGCATAGGGATAAACTGTGACTAGAAACTATAATTTACTGTGTTACAAAGTATATTAATAAGTCTTGTTCTTTTGTTTAATTTATCTTTTTGGTTGTGATTACATATATGCAAATTCTGATGCCCATTAGCTTTTCAGATTTAATGCTTGTAAGTCTCATTGTATACACCTTGATGTTTACCTAGTTAAAACAATTTATAACACTAGTTCTGCCTGTCAGGAGTCTGTGGCATTGTACAATTAAGTCTTTCAGAGCCAAATAATTTTTCTACCACTTAAAAAAATTGAAAACATTATGCTAAGAGAACAAAGCCGAAGGCAAAAACTTCTTGATAATATTCATCTATATGAGTCTGGAGGATTAGAAAGACTAAGGCATGATGGTAGAAATCTGAAAATAGTTGCTTCAAGAAAGGGATACCTAGGCATTGAAGGTGAATAACATAAAGGTCTTATATGGGTTGATTTAATAAATATAGCAATCACCAAGACCTTTAATTACTTAATTATTACCTATGCATTTTATTATATCTAAGCCATCCTTCTGTAGGGGAAAAAAAAAGTAGTAGCAAGAGCTTCTATAAAAAGACATGATAAAAAATGATAAAGAGAATCAGCTTTGGGGTGCCGGGTGGTGGTGGCACACCTGGTTGAGCACCCATGTTACAATGCACAAGGTCCTGGGTTCAAGCCCCTGGTCTCCCACCTACAGGGGAATAGCTTTGCGAGTGGTGAATCAGGGCTGCAGATGTCTCTTTGTTTATTTCCCTTTCTATCTCCCCCTTCCTTCTTGAATTCTGGCTCTCTGTCCAATAAACAAATATAGATAATTTAAATTTTCTTTTAAAAAATTAAATGTTTAAAAAAAGAGAGAATCAGCTTTAGAGCTAACAAGACTTAATCTTCATCATCAATCTCCCTGCTATATAATCTGCAACAGATTGCAACTCTGATCTGTATCTTAAAGTAGGAATGCTAGGGTCAGATAGCTCAGCAGGGAGGGTACATGCCTTGCTCTGCACATGGCCCAGGTTCAAGCCACGTGGGACTACCTTGACACTTGGGAAAGCTCTGATGCTGTGATCTATTTCTCTTTCTCTGTTTGAGTGAAATCATCATACTGGGATCAGTGAGATCCTACCTGTGTTAGACCCTAAATCTACCTACCAAAAAGAAAAAAAGTCAGAATGTTACTGATGTTTTCTTAGAATTCTGAAAATTAACTGAATGTAAATTAATTGGATACTATAATGTCTATTAAATACATAAATACAGTAAGTAATAGATGTCACATTACGTTTGATAGTGGTGGTAGGAGGAAGAGGTAATGGTGAAAGTTGTAATCACCCAGAGCCATCTTATCTTGTAGCTTCTCAGTCTCATTCATACTGTAATTTTGCTTCAAAAATTGCCATTTACATTGACTGTAATAGGAACAATATCCCTAGGATTTTCATCCTATTCTCCTGTGGATATGGCTGTCATTATAACATTTGACAAAAAATAAGTATAACTTGTAAGTATAAGCCAACTGCTAAGTAAATTCTGAGATCCAAAAAAGGAAAAGAAATTGTACAAAGCTTTAAAAATACATCTAGCCAGGAGCCAGGTGATAGTGTAGCTGTTAGAGCACCCACATTCCCATGCAAAAGGATCCAAATTCAAGCCCCTAGCCTTACCTACAGGCCAGAAGCTTCACACATCAAGGAGCAGTGCTGCAGTGCCATCTTTTGCTCCACCTGCCTCCCCACCTCCCCTCTCCGTCTCCCTCTCTCTCTTCATCTACTTGTCTCATCCTTCCCTCTCTCTCTCTCTTTGTAAAATTGTATTAGTGATTTAATATTGATTTACAAAACTATATGTCAACAGGGGTATATAATTTCCATACTGTTCACACCACCAGAGTTCTGAATCCCCAATCCCTTTATTGTAAGCCACAGAAGTTTTCCTAAGGGTGCAGATATGGATTAACTATTATTTCTACAACTATCTATATTTGTATATAATTGCCTTAAAAAGAAAAAGGTCCCATCTTCTCTTCCTTTCCAAGCTACACACAATCATACGATTACATACAAATGTCCCTCTCTTTTTCTTCTTCACTCTCTGGGTACTGATGGAGTTTAAGTTCAGAGCTCTCTTATCCTCTTCCT